>NW_027248394.1:0-303124 GCF_041260155.1 Ptychodera flava
AAGACATTCGTAGTAAAGGACAGTCTTATGACGCACAGTATGGTCCACACAGGCCTCAGACCATATGAATGCAAAGAGTGTGGTAAAACGTTACACAAAAGGTCCATCTTAAAACACACAAATTAGCCCATTCAAACCTCCGACCGTATGAATGTGAAGTTTGTGGTGATAAATTCAAAGACAGGAGAACTCTTATGGTGCACAGTTCGATCCATTCAGGCCTCAGACCGTATGAATGCAAAGAGTGTGGTAAAACATTTACACGCAAGGGTGATCTTAGGCCGCACAAACTGATCCATTCAGGAGTCAAACCACATGAATGTGAAGTGTGCGGTAAGACATTCTCACGTAATGAACATCTTAACATGCACAGATTGATCCATTCAGGCCTCAGACCATATGAATGCAAAGAGTGTGGTAAAACATTCACACAAAAGAGCCATCTTAGGACACATCAAGTCACGCACTCTGGTGTACGTGTCAGCACATATGATTGCAAGGAGTGTGGTAAAGCGTTCTCAGCAAAGAGGAGTCTTACGGAGCACATACTGATCCATTCAGGTGTCAAACCCCATGAATGCAAAGAGTGTGGTAAGAAATTCAGGCAAAAGGCCGGTCTTATGAGACACAGTGTGATCCACACAAACCTCAGACCATATGAATGTAAAGTATGTGTAAAACATTCAAAGATAGCGGCTCTCTTAGGTGGCACAGATTTACCCATACAGGCTTCAAACCCCACAAATGCAAAGAGTGTGATCAAGCATTTACACGTACCACCGATCTTATGAAGCACAAACTGATTCATTCAGGTCTCAGACCTTATGAATGTAAAGAGTGTGGTAAGACATTCACACAAAAGAGCAGTCTTAACGTACACAGTGTGGTCCATTCAAACCTCAGACCATATGAGTGTGAAGTATGTGGTAAAGCATTCAAAGATAGAGGTGCTCTTACGAAGCACACAAAGATCCATTCAGACCTCAGATCGTATGAATGCAAAGAGTGTGGTAAAACATTCACAAACAAGACTTCTCTTAGTAGGCATAATGTGGTCCATTCAAACCTCAGACCATATGAATGTGATGTATGTGATAAAGCATTCAAAGATAGAGGCAATCTAAAGAAGCACAGATTAACCCATTCCGGCATCAGACCATATGAATGCCAAGAGTGTTATAAAGCATTTACACGTAAGGACGAGCTCAGGCATCACAGACTGATCCATTCGGGTGTCAAACCATATGAATGCAAAGAGTGTGGTAAAGCATTCTCAGCAAAGAGCAGTCTTACGAAGCACATGTTGATCCATTCAGGTGTCAGACCATATGAATGCAAAGAGTGTGGCAAGGCATTCACACAAAAGGGCAATCTTACGAAGCATAGACTGATCCATTCGGGTGTCAAACCGATGAACCACTCTGGTGTCAAACCATACAAATGGACTGAGTGTGGTAAATAATTCACACAAAAGGGCTGTCTTATCATTATGAGTCACAAATTTCTCCACTTAATGGTCCATCTCAGCCTTAGGAATGTGAAGAGTTTGATGATATCATCGATACATGTACTCTTACGTTGTACAGATTGATTCATTTGTGTATCGTACCACATGTCAAGTTTACAATACAACATTTGCACTCAAATAATTCTCTCAAGGCTTACATGTTATTCTACTCAAATATCATACAGTATAAATGTGAAAAGTGTTGTTGTGAAATTTGCTACCTGGGTTCATAACGATGATTGCTCAAATTGTGGTGAAATTTGCATATTTATTATTTTGGGACATTTGTCCTCATCAAAGGGTTAAGATCTCGTCTTGTAAACTGCTTGTAAGAATGCTTTATTATCTACTATAGACTACCGGTATAGTCTATAAAAGCTATTGGGAAGGGTATCCGTCCGGCATCAGTCTGTATGTATGTATGTATGTATGTATGTATGTATGTACCGGTATGTATATGTACCATGTACGGTATGTATGTACCGTATTGTGAGGCGTCCGTCCACTCAAATATCTTGAGAACCGCAGTACTTACTGATTTGATATTTGTTGTGTAGATGAAAATATGATTTTGAGAAACGAGTTTTTTTTTTTGATATTGTTGAAAATAAGCAAATTAGCACCAAAAAAGGCGTCTTGGTTAAAAAATCTTCTTCATAACCGCTGGTCAGATAGCTTTGTTATTTGGTATACAGGTACCTAGGGATAACCCAACTTAGATTTGTTCAAATTGTGATGAAATATGCAAATCTGTATTTTTAAGGAATTTTTTGTCATTTTTGGTCATAACTTTATTTCATCAAAAGCGCTCGTCTGACAGCTTTGATATTTGATATACAGGTTTCTACAGATGAACTAAATATAATACTAGTATATTGAATATATGACGAAATCTGCAATTTTGTATTTTTCGTGCAATTTTTGCCATTATTGGTCAAAAAATGTGTTTCTCAAAAACTACTTGTCCAATGCCTTTGATATTTGGTATACAGGTCCCTAGGGTTTGTCTTAGTGTGATATATTGAAATTGATGATATCTTCAATTTTTTCATTTTTTGGTCAATTTTTGCAATTTTTTGGTCAAAATATTTGTTTCTCAAAATGTTACTCATCTGATAGCTTTGATATTTGGTATACAGGTTCCTAGGCTTTATCTTAATGTAATATATTGAAATTATGATGACATCATCAATTTTGTATTTTTTGCAGCTAATTTTGCCATTTTTGGCCAGGCCATCCTGAAATGAGCTATCAAAGATATCTACTTCTTCATCAGTACATGTGTCACAAAAAGTTATTCTCTACATAACATTGCAGAGCTCTGTCAACTGTTGGGTCGCTTGTTTTTTCCAAACCGCTTGTCAGACAGCTTTAATATTTGGTTTACAGGTCCCTAGGATGATCTTAGTGAGATAATTTTATAGAGTCAGGAAATACTTAATTTTGTATCCATGTCTATAGTAGCTTCAGGGACTTTGGCCCTATGTTTCTTTGATCTTAGAGGTCCAGAGGATAACCGTCATCAGTTTTGTTAGCTCACATTTGGTTCTAAATACCAATGTGAGGTTATCATAAGCTGAAGTCGGTGGTGTCTGTATGTACTGTATGTATGTATGTATGTAAGTATGTACATACGTACCAGTACGTACAGTATGTCCGTCAACTTCAAACTCACAAACTGCTGCTCTTTTTAGCACGGTATTTGGTCTGTGGATGGTCTGTGGGCTGTAGATGGGATTTTGTTCAAATAAAGTTCGTAGTGCCCAAATTATGCAAATGAGCTTAAAAATGTGAAAATGGTCAAATATCAATAACTCAAGAACCACTGGTTTGATTGCTTGGAAAATTAGACTGCAATTACCTTAGGTAGACCTTATACAGTTTTATGTATATCGTGAAGATATCTTGAATTTTGTATTTTTGCTAAATTTTTTGGTTATTTCCGCATTTTCAGTAAAAATTCTTCATCTCTGAAACTGCCAGCCCAATTTCTCTCAAATTTGGGTTCGATGTTTGCTAGGGTGTTACTCTTCTAATTTGTTGAAATTATGACAAAATTGGAAATATTACTGTTTTGGGGCAATTTTTTTCATTTTTGGTCAAAAAATCATAAAAAAATATTTCATTTTATAGCCCCTGGATAGACAGCTTTTATATTTGGTCTACAGATGTCCAGGGATGACAATAGTTATATGTGTGGAAGTTGTCTTGAAACATACACATTTGTATTTTTAAGACAATTTTGTCATTTTTCATCAAGAAAACTTGTTCTCAAATTACTTGTCTGATAGCTTTGTAATTTGGTACAAAAGTCCCGAGGGATGTATAAATTTTCTGCTCAAAGTGTTGGGAAACCCCTAAATTTTTATATTTAGGTAATTTCTCAGTTTGTGACCTTAAATGACCTACACCAACCCAGGATATGTTATGAGACAGTTTGAAAGGCTTTGAACATAATGTTATCATATTGGTATCGATTTGTAGTAAAATGTGATCCAGAAAACAAAGCTGAGGTAAAGTTTTTCATTGCCAACCAATTTTTGCAACTTTTGCATGTAAGACACATAAGAACTGGTGAGAAATTTGGATCCACGATAATTCTCGATGTTGTAATCACCACCCACAAAGTAAGACATTTCACCATCTGTAACTAATTTAAGTGCCGTTTACATTGGAATGATAGCTCTTATAGCATTAATTAAAAAATCCCAATGTTGTAAATACATTTTTTGCCATCTGGCCTTATGTAACTATGATCCACGAAGGGGTGGAACATTTGATATTCAGAAGGGAGTAGGCTCTAGAAGATTGATGAGAAAGCATTACTTTTTACCAGATCCCTAGTACATTTTTTACCACTCTTTATCTCCCAACTCTTCAAACCTTTACTTTTTGTCAAGCCTTTTCTGGCTATTTTTTTTGTTGACATCTGCTTATGTATGTAGCATCTGATTGTCCTATTGCTATAGAAGTTGATGTATGTTCCTAAAGATGACCTCCAGTACCTAAGTTGCAGACCTTATTTGCTTTTGTCATTCTTGTTTTTCTGGTTTAAATATTTCCTGAGTGGACCAATTCAAACTGAATGTGAGCACACTGTCCTTTTTTTTTTTAAATTGTGATGAAACTTGCCAGTTGCAACATTGTACCCCGGTATATTGGGGACAAGTTTTCCTTTTTGTATGATGAGGTTATTACGAAAATACCGCAAAGGATGCACAAGGACATTGGCGCAGCATATCACCCGACGTGAAGCGGAGGGCGATGCATGGTGCCAATGTCCGAGTGCATCCTTTGCGGTATTTTCATGATAACCTTATTATTATACATCTTACATTCCTGACAGGGGCACCAAATTGTCAGAGTAGTGACCATTTGTGTAATGTCAACAGTTTTCCTAATATCAAATCAAATATCTTTATTTAAAAATGCCCTAGTACCGGTAGTCTGATTGCAGAGTGTTGAGAATCACTTTGTATTTCATTTAAATGTGTATGGTGTTTAGATGCATTCTGAACTTCCAAAGGGAATTAGTTTGAATAAAATTATCATTGAAAAATATGCAAATAAGCCAAAAAATGTAATATTGATAAAAACTCATTAAAATGTAATTATCTGGTCATTCAGTCATTATCTTATTATAGTATTGATGTCCTTATTTGAAACATATTTTTAATCACAGACCTAATTAATAAAGAGGACTCTTTCCTCTCAGAGAACTTGTAATTAAAGTACCCATTAACAAGTGGGGACTGTGTCATTGTCAATGACTTGTGTGTCAAGGTATGTATTTGAATATGTTTGTATGTACCAGTATCTATCTTTGTCCGTTTGAAAGGATGTCTGTTCACTCAAATATTTTGAAAAACAGCATACCGTACTTACAGACATGATATTTGGTGTGTAGATGCATCATATGATTATGACAAATTTTGTAATTTTGCAGCATATGAGTATGGAAAATTTTGTAATTTTGGGGTATTTCTGCCAAACTATAATTCCTTTGACTTGAGGTGTACTGGTCAGCAGGGAGGACCTTATAGAGATTTATCCTCATTGTGATGAAATTTGTAATTTTAAGGAAATTTTTGTCGTGTTTTGTGAAAAATCTTATGAGTTCAGGTCAGACAGCATTAGTATGGCCTTACGGATGCGTCAAATAAAATTTTTTCATATTATGATGAAATCCACGAGTTTGTATTTTAGGCTGTTTTTCACATTTGGTCAATTTTTTTCCTTCAAAACGGCTGGTCAGACAGCATGCATGTCAGTGTCAACATCACAATGCTTGAAAGTGGATTCTCATATTATGAATACATCGACTGCATATGCGCAAGTCACTCAGTATTATATCAAAACATTTTAGTATCATGATGTTTATGCTGAAAAAGCCAGCATTTACAGTTAATGAGAAAGTTATCTTAAAATTTCTACAGGGGACAAGTATGAAAGCTATATTGTATGACTTTTATGAATAGCTACTCATAAATATTTTATTCATTTTTATGATATTTAGTTTCTTTTTCTCCATATTGTAAGTAGTTCTTTGCGTAATTCATATTAAATTTTTTTTTGCCGATATACTGGTTTTCACACTTGAAGAGGGTAAGATTACTTAGACCCTGTATTTAGTCTCATAGATTAAAATGCACTGTTGACTTACTGTCTCTCGTCACACAACATTTCCATATCATTTTATTCATTTTATGATATTTAGTTTGATTTTCACCATATTGTATGTAGTTCTTTGCGTAATTCAAATTAAATCTGTAAATTTGACGAGAGTATGGAACAAACTGGAAGAGGGTAAGATTTCTTAGGCCCTATATTTAGTCTCATAGATTATAATGCACTGTTGACTTACAGTCTCTCCACACAATTGAATAAACTGTTTTTTATTGAAAATTTACTGTGGACTTTGAGAAAGTACATGTGATGTGTGTGTGAACAAAGCAAATGTTTTTTAGACAATGGCCCAAATTTATTTTCTATGTGATGGACAATTACAGTTTAAAACAACACCTATACTTAAGTCAAACACCAATTTTTAGCTCCCATAGCCATACGTATATATGGCAATGGAAGCTATTCTTATAGGCTAGGGAACTGTCTGTATGTATGTATGTCTGTATGTCTGTCCGTCAACATCAAAAACTCCAAAACCGCTGCACATTTCATCTTGATATTTGGTGTGTACATGGATGATGGGCTGTAGGTGAGATTTTGTTCAAATGAAGTTGTCATTGCCAAAAATATGCAAATTAAGTGAAAAAATGTAAAAAGAGTCAAAATTGAAAAAACTCAATAACCACTGAGCAGATTACATGAAAAATTAGCATGTAAGTACTTTGGGCTGACCTGAAATGATTGTGCACATCTTGGGTCAGTATCTTGGACTTGCTATTTTTCATGAATTTTTTTGTAATTTTCTCCCATTTTTGGTCAAAAAATCTTCTTCTCTGAAACTGCAAGTCCGATTGATTTGAAACTTGGTATGAAAGTGCATAGGAGTGACCTTTCCCAAATTTGGGCAAATCATGGTGAAATTTGCATATTTTTAGTTTACACGTCCATAGACTCCCATGTATAAGGCAGATCTCCATAGACTCCCATGTATAGGGCCACGAAAAATAAAAATTTAGTTTCTCATCGTATTCATATTGCAAAAAGGATGCAGTGACACAATTTTTAGTCCCCACGGATGAAGTCCAGTGACCTTATAGATTGGGTCATGTCCGTCTGTTCGTCCATCCATGAGTCCATCCGTTCACGCAGATATCTCGGATATTTTGACAAAATGTCATGTGACCTTGATGACCTTTGACCTAAAATATATATATTTATTCATAACTCAGTAACCACAAGTGCTACACCCTTCATATATGGTATGATCAGACACCTTATGACGCCACATATTGTACCTCTTAATTATGCACATATCTAATTTTGAGAAGCCAATAGAGCTAGAGGTCTGATTTTTGGTATATAGGGATAACTTAGCAATACAATTTTTTTGACAAAATGTCACATGACCTCGGTGACCTTTGACCTCAAATATACATATTTGTCCATAACTCAGTAACCACAAGTGCTACACCCTTCATGTATGGTATGATGGGACACCTTATGATGCCCAATATTGTACATCATTAATTATGCGCATATCTAATTTTGAGTGAGCCAATAGAGCTAGAGGTCTGATTTTTGGTATATAGGGATAACATAGCAATACAATTATTTTGACAAAATGTCACATGACCTCGGTGACCTTTGACCTCAAATATACATATTTGTCCATAACTCAGCAACCACAAGTGCTACACCCTTTATATTTGGTATGATTGGACACCTTTTGACACCACATACTGTACCTCATTAGTTATGCACATATCTCATTCTGAGCAATCCAATAGAGCTGGATGTCTGATTTTTGGTATATAGGGATAACTATAGGAGAGAAATTTTTTGACCAAATGTCATGTGACCTCGATGACCTTTTACCTAAAATATATGTTTATGTCCATAAATAAGTAACCACAAGTGCTATATCCTTTGTATTTAGTAGGATGGGAGACCTTTAATGACAACATACGCTTTACCTCATTAATTATGCACACATCTAATTCTGGGCAAGCGAATAGAGCTGAGGTCTGATTTTTTGGCATATAGGGATTAATTTGCATTATAGTTTTTTTTTTCAAAATGTCATGTGGCATTAGCTTAAATATGTGATATTCGACACGGAGATCTTCAGGGTTTACAGGTATGCATTGGGCATAACGGAAAAAACATCTTTTTGAAATAACGACAAACTCTCTTGAACATTTTACATTTTTATTGGTACAGCCTTGAAAGAAGCAATTGATGCTACATAACTGATAGAATGTTGGACAACATATTGCAAAATCATGTACATTTTTATCAGCAAACATTTTATTTTTTGTCCTGGATTAACTACGCATTGGAGGGAAATAATGTGTGTTCATTTCCTTCTTACGGAGACTGCGTCTTTTTCAGTGTGTATGTGATTATGCAGACGTTAATTTACTTTCCGTACTGCAGAGTAATTATGGGTGATGGACGCAGAATTTTGCGTTGACGGAAGCTTTGAATCGGCTTTTTACTTTTTTCGATTAAATCATTTTAAAGTCACTTTTTAAGCTTTTTTGTGAAAATCAGTACTAGAAATTTGTCCTTAAAACCACTGTTTTTATCATTTCGTTGTTTTGCATCGTTTAGTTTAAATGTGGCCAGAAATATTCAAATTGTGGTGGTGCATGCCTTGTATTATTTTTAAAATTTTTGTGCACTTTTTGTTTATTTTTAGTTGATTTTAAGTTCATTTTGCTTAATTAATTAATTACTGTCTGCGAAAGCGCTTAATGCAATAATAAAATGTGAGTTGAAAACTCAAAACTGACTCCATCTTGTTTTAAACACGATTGGAACTAATTTGGGATAATTGGATTTTCATATTTTGCAAATTTCTCAAACGTTTTAGGTGCCATATAGCTGAATGTTGCAATATCGCCAATTACTCATAAAAAACAAGAGTGTACTATAAAAGAAAAGCACATGAGATAACATTTGTAGATTAAATCGACATAACTTCACCATCCAATTATCCAAAATTAGTTCCAATCGTGTTTTCTCAGGCTTTTCTGTTTTGTAAGATTTTAAAGTTTTCCTAGTGTATTTGAACATTCTCTTAGATATTAAGTTGACTTCGACTCCTATTTGGCATCTTTCCTCTTATGGCTATCATGATAATAAACATGTTCATTGTGATTTTGTTCTTTCTTTTCAATTCTGATTAGGATTTAGTGACAAGTGAATTTAAAAATTTCTCTCCCAACATAGGTGAAGAGTGTACGTTGGGAGAGAGTTGCATCGGGTCACATAATGATAGCATCCTTGTAGTGTTTCTAAGGACATACCGTATACGTTTACAATACAGTTACGGTATGTTCGTTGAATTTCATTGGTCAATAACAATATGACCACTATCAACAGAAACAACAATACAAACGACAAGACCAACAACAACAACAACCGGATATTTTGGTACCCTATGGGAACACCGGAATCTGAGTGAGCTTCATGATCAGCTATTTCGCCTCCAGCTAAACACGGAGTTTAGGCTGTTACAGACTAAATTTTCTTTGGCTTATTGATATTGTGTTCGTATTTCGGAATCTGTCTAAATGTCATTGAACGAGACGGCTGAACTTTCCAAGTCTGTGTAAGGGTTAATAATCGTTACGAATTTTCCTAAATCTTGATTAAAACTCCGTTGTCAGAGACATTCAATGTATTTACGTCATTTATACGTAGGTATCAACGATACAGGTAGAAACTTGTACTAGTGACATCTATTGTCAAGGCAGTAGAGTGAATTCGTATCATCAATACCTAGCTCACATAGCGAAGTATTGACAACTCATTATGGAAGACACTACGGCCGTCCAAGAACCGGCAGCCGGCTACCATGACGACGACCCATGACCCGTTAACGACAAAATGATGCTTTGAATTCGACTACGAGATATAAGATTCCGGTAAGAACCGATTCTGTGAAACATGACAGACACTAACAACTCAACAAATCACTTAAGGGAGCAGACGATGTTCGCAAAATATCAACTTGAGGAACGACTCAGAACAACTAAGAACACCGATGATGTGGCCACGAAATGTGAAAACCAATCAGCATTAACAGGACAGCGAAGAACGATCGGACGCGCACATCACCGGCCTCTTCAGTGAAGATATCCGTGAGTATCGTATCGACGTTCGAAGCATCAATCCAGGACTCTATATAACTGACTAATTTTCGATGAACTCTAAGCAAACAAACGATTCGCACGAAGACTCGTGATGTTTATTGTATTTTTCGGTTATGGTATAATTATTGAAATGGTTTTGATCTCTTCTTTGTTGGGAAAGTTAAATAGTGTGTAATAACTTATAAGGTAAGACATATCATTTCCGGCGTTTAGCCGATTGTTATGTACGTATGATCGGAATTCATGACAGATTATCTTTGCTTTTTGTTATCAAAGAGCGCTTTTTATCGTATAGCAAATTTACAAACGTTTCTTACTTTCGAAACATGAGAAATTTCGATATTAAGTCATGGGTTGAAGGATTGAACTGTATACATGTTATGAGGCCGGCAGAATAATTGTTTGTGTGTAGTGTAATACTACCTATTGAATTAACTTGTATTCCTTTGGTTGTCATGTAATTCGCTAATTACTTTTATCATTCATATGTTTAATGTTTTATGGAAATCAGATGCGAAACGTATTTCTGTAATTGATGCATTGCCTGTGTAAACGGTACTGAGAATAATGTCTTGGTATTTTTGAGTTTATTTAGAAGCCGAATTTAAGAGATTTAAAGGGAATTTTATACAGTCACGACGAGTAAAAGTGACTCTTTGTGTACACGAAGTAATGGAGAACTTCATATAAGAGAAGATTTTATATGTGTTATATTATTTGAGGATGCACGTTTTGAAGCATCGACGTATAGCAGCCGAGACATTATTGATTTGAGTCTTGTTTATACAGAAAACGATGTGTATTGTGAGTGGTAATTATTTGATGGTTAAATGAATATCTTACCTCGAGAAATTATCTTGTATTGATTTCTATTCTGCGTTCAGTAAATAGCTCTCCAAAAAAAAGAAGAGAAAATGAAAACTTTGACGCCCCGCAAAAAGGGAGCAACACGAAGTCAAAAGGACGGGAATAGTTTAAGCTGTCATTCTTTGAAACTATGAATTGAGAAATCAGTGATAAATACACACTCTGCCTCCAATAACCATTTTATTTTTGTGACTGTAGTTGATAACGTTTTGATAAGCCGGTATCGAAATGGTAAATGACATGTATTTTGTAAAGTGAAAGGGTTATTTCATAAAGAAAATACATGGGAATATGCTGAGAACCTGAAAGACACTTTGTTGGAACTTCTTAAGGGACATCCTGTAAAAATAGCAGACAAACCCGTAATAGCCAGGTATGTTAGACAAGTTAACTTTACATTGGGTTGCCTCGGAACTGTGGTTAGGTGAATGAGTGAAAAGAAGTTGACTTCGCGTGAACCATCATAGTGTGTTTGTTTATGAAAATGGAGCGCTCCAGTTTGACCGAGTGTATGGATGAAATGACCCAATTCGTTGACCCTGCGAGTTATATAACACTACTTGTTGTTGGGATTCAGATCTAAAATTAGAAATACTTCGACTGAAGGTGTTGACTTCAAGGTGTGTACCGCTGACTGAGGTCAGACACAGACTTACCTAATATAAGTTAAATTAAGTTCAACCTTAGAAATATTATATCAGAAGTTGTTTTTTACCTTTCAAAAAGGATGAAAGAGTTGAATACCAAATGTCTCGATTGAATTACTTCCTAGACCCCTCCATTAAGAATGAAAGAATAGGGAAATACGTCAGTCTCATGATATACATTCAATCTTACACTATATGTATGTATACCATCTAAGTATATTTTAGCCTTTACATATATTTCATGGGTTTTATTATTTTTGAATTATGTTGTATCTTACCCAAACATTTGATCAATTATGTAATTTTTATAGTATCTATTCACTTTATCAAATTATAATTACTTGCATGTTAAAAGTTTTTTTTTTATACTTGAATGCGGGACGCATTCCTTGAAATGAGGGGAGTGTTACAGACTAAACTTTCTTTGGCTTATTGATGTTTTTTTTTGTAATTTTGGAATCTGTGTAAAGGTCAGTGATTGAGACGGCTGAACTTTCCAAATCTCTGTAAGGGTTAATGATCGTTATGAATTTTCCTAAATCTTGGTTAAAACTCCGTTGTCCGGGACATTCAATGTATTTACGTCATTGATACCTAAGTATCAAGGATACAGGTAGAAACTTGTACTAGTGACATCTATTGTCAAGGCAGTATACGAGTGAATTCCTATCATCAATACCTAAATTCCAGACAGGACCCTGGGATGATTACATAAGGAAAATGTTGCATACCCAGCGTGCGAAATTCACGCTGACCCGATGGCCCGAGACCAGCTATTTTCATGCTGGACCAGTAATTCCTGAAAGATGTCCTGCAGTTTCTAAAGACGCGGGCCAGTAATTTTCACTATATGGAAAGAAGTTTACCCAAACGTTTTGCTAAACAAAATTATTCAGAGATACGAAATTTATTCTTTGAAGAGATTTGCAAAACGTGAAATTCGCAAATAAAACTGAACAGACTGATCGGTAATGCATCCAGGCGAAAGACCTTACCTCACCTTTTCTCGCGAGAGTAGTGGCGCTATTCAATATGCTACCCATTTGTTAAGCATGTATCTCCTTGTGGTCATAAAAGAGTTATTGTTTAGCGTATGTCGAGGTAAAATAGATTTCCATGACACCGCGACATTGCACTTTTATATGACATCCAACATTTACAGCTACTGGACAGCACAATATCGAAATTAGAATTGTTTGGTCAAATATGTGAATTGGGGAAATCTCCAATATAGGATATTTACCCACAGTTTAAGGCAAGTCTAGGCTCGTATAATTTAAGTTAATAGAGTCGGACTACAGAAATCGGGCTTGGCCAGACAGCGGGGCCAGATCTGTAAGGTATAGTGAAATCCCCGATATACATCTAATATTTACCCACAATCTGACAAGTATGGTATCGTCTAGTATCGAAGTAAGAGTCGGATTGAGGAAGTCGGGGCCTGTCAAGAGCTGTGAGGTGGTAAAATCTCTGATATATATTGGATATTTACCCGCGATTTGAAAGTCAAGAATCGACCAGAATCGATCTTAGAGTCCCGAAATCGCCGATAAACATCGGCAATTTTACATAGACCAGACGTGCCCGAGACACAAGGCAAGTCATTCCAGTATCGATATTAGAGTCCCAATTTCCAATAAATATGAAGTAAATATCTGTGATTTCACAGATCCGGCGTGTCGAGACGCAAGGCAAAGTCATTATACAATGGTCTAGTATCGATTATTACAGTCCAAAAAATCGCCGATATATATCAGCTTGAGGTAAAATATCGGCATTTGGCAAACCTGGCGTGCCGCAACAGAAGGCAAGTCATTCTTGTGTCGTCTAATACCGATATTAGACCCGATATTGAGATTGTTATGTATGACAGAAATATTGTGGACGCCAAACTTCGAAACTAGAAAGTAAGCTTAAATATCCGATATTTAAAGATCCATTAGCTGTAACTTTGGCAATTTTTTTAAATTTTGTTTGTTCTGTTCACAGGTCCAGTAGGCATAATTTGTGGTGATTTTTTTCTATTATTATCATAAAAAATAATTATGAATATTAATAAATTATTAATATGAATGTTACAGAATATTAAACTTTTTTACACACGTCGTCTACTTTGTGTAAATGCCATCTGGAAACTCCATTGTTTTGATAATTATGATTATGAATAAATTATGATTATGATTAATAAAGTCATATTTTACACATTGTAATGTGCTTATGTGAACAACCCTCTGGAAACCCTCATACAGTTTCACAATCTATGCCAAAATATACAAGTGACACCATTGCCCAGGTTTAGTCTACGGCGAGAGTTACCATTGCCCAGGTTCAGTCTACGGCGAGAGTTACTACACAGTGTATATAATGAGAAGGTAGCCAGCTCCACTCGACAGTAAACTGACATACCCATGAATTACCTCCGTTTTCTTCACTTCTGCATGTTGATTCTCAAAATTTCTCCCGGTGTTGGCAAGTCCATAAATCAGCCATCAAATCTACCCAGTTTTGGCCACTTAGACGGAAAATTTGTGAAGTTTGAGGCTGCGAGAAGGTATATATCGCCAATGAAATGATGCTGTCTTAGCGGAATCGACAGCATCCGGGATCTTTTAGGGCCGTTTGCGAAATTTGAATGTAGCCGCCAAGCGGGGCCGAGGGCGGAGCCATGATTTAACGTTATTAGATATGCTGACATAATTGATCGTACGGCCAATGAACGCTCGTGACCTTTTTTACACATGAAAGTTACACTTACGCTGTACGATTACTTCATGGTCTGTCCAAGGATGGAGGTGCCTCAAGTCAACGGTCCAAGCTATGTATGTGTGATTACAAACGGATGAGGGTTGCAGATGCGTTTGTTTATGATAGATACCCGGTTGACATTGTGAAAATATGTCAAGTTCAGCGACTTGGAGAGGAGACCTCAAAACAGCGTACGTACGTACAAACACGCAGTCACCTTCCAATTGAACTTGTGATTTTCAGAGATTTACAATGAAAATACAGGCAGCGTTGACTGTCGTCTATTTTGCTGCCCAACAAAATATTAAAAACACAGTCACGGACGTGTTTTACAGACAAAGCACAGACAATGTACCTTGAAATCGATATCTTTTTTATTGAAAAGGCGTACGTGTGCTGGCGTTACG
Organism: Ptychodera flava; assembly: GCF_041260155.1. Taxonomy (NCBI): domain Eukaryota; kingdom Metazoa; phylum Hemichordata; class Enteropneusta; family Ptychoderidae; genus Ptychodera; species Ptychodera flava. The sequence continues at coordinate 14,960 of NW_027248394.1, forward strand.
AGGACCTGTTACTTTTTTATGAATATGTTGACAAATATATCCATGTCTTGCAAAAAATACTGAGAAAAAGTAAAATTTTAATAATATTATCAATAGTTTTATTACAGAGCTTCCGTTAACGCAAAATCCTGCGTATTTCAAGCATGTTATTACTTTGAAGTACGCAAAGTAAAATGACGTCTGCGTAGTCCGATACGCATTAAAAAGCGCAGTCTCTGTAACAAAGACATGAGCACACGTAGTTTCCCTTCAATGTGAAGTTTATCCAGGACTAAAAATAAATTGTTTGCTGATAAAAATGTTCATAATTTAGCAATATTTTGTCCTACATCCTGTCAATCACGTTTTCCTTCAAGTCTTCCTTCAAGTCTGTACCAACAAAAAATGTAACAAGTTCAATAGAGTTCGTCGTTATTGCAAAAAAAAAAGGTTTTTTTTTTTTCCGCTGCGCCCAATGCATAATTGTAAACCCTGAAGATCTCCTAGTCGAATATCAAGTTTAAGTTAATGCTACGCAAACTTAAAAATAATAGTTTTATGCCGGTCTGCAAACTTATTCCAGATTATTGCAAATTGGCCATAATTGCAGCCGTGATTCCAGTCTCATCTGTCCCGTGTGAGCGCGTGGGTTCAGTACCAAAACAGGATTACAAAATCGAAACGTAGCTGTCTAAGTGACTATGCCTGATCTAAATGATCTGATGGTGATAACCATGGAAGGCCCGAGACTAAGTGAATTTGACTTCAGAGCAGCAATGATAGGTCAGGCGGCGAAGGCAATAGTGGGAAGTTGTAGTCTAAATGATTAGTAAGAAATGAAAATCGTCGATAGAAAATATAACAGAACAAATTGTGAAACTAATATCAAAGAAAAAACATTGTCACTGATGTTGTTTATTGAACACTTTTTCATTGACTTTTGAACCGGTTTTCGATATCGCTTAGACAGCTGTTATATATAGGTACCACTGTACCAAAAAGGGATTTGACAGGGTAGGTAAAGTACCTAACAAACATGGCGAAGTACAACATTTGACCTCATAATACTTCCTACACCTTTGTTCACAGTTACACATTTCACACACCTTTGACAGGTGGGGTGCAACTAGACTAAGTACCACTTTTGATTAGGATGGTAAAATACAGAAAAATATAAAAATGATTCTTACAATTTCGCTACTTTTACTTATGGACATACAGGCATGTCTTTCCCTGCTATGCCATCTCAGTAAAGTTTACTGTGATTCAAGATTTAAACAGGGTATGAAGATGTGTAAACTTAGTCCTATACCTATGGTTCAAACACGGGGAAAATCGTTGATATATGTGTACATAGTGTTGATCCAAAAGATAAGTGACTTTTATCCACTGTGTTGTGCGGTAGCAAAGGTAGGCAAAAGGGCTACTACAATGGTCAAAATGTGACCTTGACAAATGACGTCAAAGGTTGTGATTTGTCACCTCTAAACAAATACAGGAATTTCACCAAAAAATGCTTGGGGTGGCAAAGGTTGGCAAAAGGGCTACTACAATGGTCATAATGTGACCTTGACAAATGATGTCAAAAGTTGTTATTTTGTCACCTCTCAACAAATACAAGAATTTCACCAAAAAATGCCTGGGGTGGCAAAGGTGGGCAAAAGGGCTACTACAATGGTCATAATGTGACCTTGACAAATGACGTCAAAGGTTGTGATTTGTCACCTCTAAACAAATACAAGAATTTCACCAAAAAATGCCTGGGGTGGCAAAGGTGGGCAAAAGGGCTACTACAATGGTCATAATGTGACCTTGACAAATGATGACAAAAGTTCTGATTTGTCACCTCTCAACAAATACAGGAATTTCACCAACAAATGCCAGGGGCGGCAAAGGTTGGCAAAAGGGCTACTACAATGGTCAAAATGTGAGCTTGACAAATGATGTCAAAAGTTGTTATTTGTCACCTCTCAACAAATACAAGAATTTCACCAAAAAATGCCTGGGGTGGCAAAGGTGGGCAAAAGGGCTACTACAATGGTCAAAATGTGACCTTGACAAATGACGTCAAAGGTTGTGATTTGTCACCTCTAAACAAATACAGGAATTTCACCAAAAAATGCCAGGGGTGGCAAAGGTGGGCAAAAGGGCTACTACAATGGTCAAAATGTGACCTTGACAAATGATGTCAAAAGTTGTGATTTGTCACCTCTCCACAAATACAGGAATTTCACCAAAAAATGCCAGGGGCGGCAAAGGTTGGCAAAAGGGCTACTACAACAGTCAAAATGTGACCTTGACAAATGATGTCAAAGGTTGTGATTTGTCACCTCTCAACAAATACAGGAATTTCACCAAAAAATGCCAGGGGCGGCAAAGGTTGGCAATAGGGCTGCTACAACAGTCAAAATGTGACCTTGACAAATGATGTCAAAGGTTGTTATTTGTCACCTCTCCACAAATCAAGGAATTTCACCAAAAAATGCCAGGGGCGGCAAAGGTTGGCAAAAGCGCTACTACAACAGTCAAAATGTGACCTTGACAAATGATGTCAAAGGTTGTGATTTGTCACCTCTCAACAAATACAGGAATTTCACCAAAAAATGCCAGGGGCGGCAAAGGTTGGCAATAGGGCTGCTACAACAGTCAAAATGTGACCTTGACAAATGATGTCAAAGGTTGTGATTTGTCACCTCTAAACAAATACAGGAATTTCACCAAAAAATGCCAGGGGTGGCAAAGGTGGGCAAAAGGGCTACTACAATGGTCAAAATGTGACCTTGACAAATGATGTCAAAAGTTGTGATTTGTCACCTCTCAACAAATCCAGGAATTTCACCAAAAAATGCCAGGGGTGGCAAAGGTTGGCAAAAGGGCTACTACAATGGTCATAATGTGACCTTGACAAATGACGTCAAAGGTTGTGATTTGTCACCTCTCAACAAATACAGGAATTTCACCAAAAAATGCCAGGGGTGGCAAAGGTGGGCAAAGGGCTACTACAATGGTCATAATATGACATTGACAAATGATGTCAAAAGTTGTTATTTGTCACCTCTAAACAAATACAGGAATTTCACCAAAAAATGCCAGGGGTGGCAAAGGTGGGCAAAAGGGCTACCACAATGGTCAAAATGTGACATTGACAAATGATGGCAAAATGTGACCTCTTGTGTCACCTCTCCACAAGTAAGGCTGCGAGTACAAATTCTTGCGAGGGGCATACATACAACTTTCATAACAGACCTTCACAATAACCAATCCAAACATACAGAAATCGCAGCAAAGAAGTATTAAAATTGACAAATCATTTATACAAAAAGTCGAAAAGAGACCCAAAAATTGATTTAAGAAATACAAATCCACTGTAAATAGAAAAATTGCTTTTCATTTCAAAATACCAATAAGAATAAGTTAATTAAATTAATTATCAAATTTATGTTTCATTAATGATTGCCCAAGATGGCGCACCTTCAGGGGCAGTGCGTTGTGATGGTGCTCCTTCACTTCGTTTGTGTATAAAACCTCCTCCCATTTTTTTAATTTCTTTTCTTGTCTCCTATCTAATAAATCAAAAATGTCATTAACTCTTTTTGAGCGCCAAATCAGAGGCCGCCGCCTTAAAGGTTTTGACTTCCTTCTATCGCTGATGCACAAATCATCATCCGATGACTCCTCCATAGATACGCAAGAATCAGTGTCCTCACTTGAAATATATGAAGATGTCATGACCATCTTCATAAGACTTCTTTCAGTTTGCCCTATCGATGATGACTTTTCCATGGCTTCCTTGCGCCTCAACAATTTCTGGGGGGAAAAAAAAACTATAGTAAGAGAAAAATCGACTGCAAACCAGCCATGGTACTCTATTTCCTTATCGCGACAATAAACAATCACATTATTCTCTCTGAATGAATGTTGCTATTACTTCTTGCATCAACACCTAAATACAACAAGTCATACATTTTTAGCTAACATTAATTACTGTTTCATGACAGAGGTAGAGTTTGAGGCAACATTTACAACTATACTAACATTTTTGTCTGCCTGTTTACAATGAAGGGAAGTTTACTAGACATTTATTAACACCATGTAATCTACACTCCTATGACCTCTACATGGCCATACAGTCTGTAGCAAGAATAAAACAATTCAATTTAAAACACAAAACAGTACTAACCCTTTTCCTGCCAAGTCCATATTTCACCACCAGGTCAAGATGGTTAAAATTAATGAAAACACAACGTATTCCACATGATGTATTTTAACATAATACCGTACATTTGAAGGCTGTTGAAAACATAATACTGTAAAGTTGATTTTTTTGGGACAAAAGATGCTCTAACATACCAAGCCAAGTGGGTGAAAATACGTTATGTTTTGGCTCAATACCGCTTTTTACTGACTTGGCTAATGGGGAAATGATGCAGTTATTACTGTCTGCGCAGGAAAAGGGCTAAACTCTCACATAAATAAGCTTTAAAGTTAACCAATTATTTTCCATACTAAAAGTTTGGAAACTTCATATGATAGAAGTCAATCTTCATATGATAGAAGTCAATCTTGCATCATCTGAGTGTATCGGGTGGAGTTCGTCTGCGTCAGAGAATGAGCAATTTCAGTGAACTGAACAAGATCAATACTATTTCAAAATAAACCAAAACCAATGGCAAAACAACATTACTTAATACATTACCTGCTGCTTTCTTTGTCGTCTGGCTTGCTTCTTACGAAATGCATCCATCTTCCCACTTGCCAAGCGTTTCTTTTCTTTTCTTTTTGTCAAAAAGTACGTTTTCATGGCAACTGTCAAAATAAAATAAACGTAAGATTTCATCAAACCAGTTAATCTTATTCTGTACAGTACCTAGACCTTCTTTTACTCAGTATTTCTGTTGGCAAGCCCAATACTTACACAGTGAACACATCCTTTTCATGTGTAAGATGTATTTTCTGTCAGCAATTCAAAATTTACCAGCTTACCTTGGGCTCTCAAAGGACACAATTCACTTGCTTTGACATTTCATCAAACAAGTGGAAAAACCACATTTTCTAATTAGTGAAATCACCAAAACCTTTTTTTCAAGGTGTGTGTTGCAGAATCAATGCTGTTGTTACCAGCTTAAAAGAGCATGAACATTTTGGTAGAACTGTATCCCTTCCTTACAACTAATAGGATATCAGGCAACTGAAACTAAAATGACCAAAACTGAGAGAATAATCAATTTCCAGAAGTGTACTCAATCTTCAGTTTTACTGGACTAATACTAGGTATTAAAGAAGAAAATACACATGCACCAACACGACTCACCTTGGATAACTGCTTCATCTGCACTCACTTGGTTATTCAATGCCTTCTTTATCTCATCATTTATTTCGACGTGATTGCATGACCAAAGCTAGAAGAAGCATGTGATTTAAGTTAAGTGTTGAAAACTGTACACTGAAATATTTTATTTTTATTTTATGATCAGAGATTATTGTAAATTTAGATATCATATAAAACAGCACACAGAGTTTTTCTTTAGTATTGAGCATTTCTGAAGGGAACCTATCAGTCAGCACTAGTTGCATCACACTTACAATGTACAGACACTTCTTGAAAGCAAAATAAATTATTCCTAGGGGTTAAGTGCAAATGGCCTCCAATAATTATGTAAAAAGAGTTGGAAATAGGTTTGCTACAAATGTAATACTTACGGTTTACTTGTATCCCATGTCTGGCCATTCTCAACAAGTCCATTGTAGATTGTGTGAACTGTATTCTGCAAAACAGAAATGTTACACCTCATGTTCATAAATGTTTAAAAGGAGTTTTCAAATACATGAGTACTGTAACCAGGATTTTTATCAGTTTGACCAAAACAACATGTTTGCTGTTGCCAGACACTATCCTGTACATCATGTCAAATATAGTTGTTTTACTTTGACAGAGACAAAAAGTTGAAAAACAAACTATGCTTTTGAAAATGGCATATCTGGAAATACACAATAATTTAAGGCCTAATTTTGAATTAAGTCTGAAGATGTATACAACATCATCACTTGCAATCAAATCACTGATTTTGAAAGCGAGACATACATCAGTTAATTCAGAAGAAAACCATCACGTTAAACTTCACAAAAACCAGGTAGTTATTGTCTTGAGAGTAAGCTAAATGTCTTAATTGAGTTAGCTGAATAATCATAACTGCAGTTTCTGTGCCAGATTTTGCCAGATATTTACAGGAAAGGTCCACTTGGAGCAGCAGCTTGCATGTGCAAGTGCAACACCAGAGTCCGAAAATCTACTAATTTTCACGCTGATGTTCTACTCTTTGTTTGCACGACTTCTGTGAGACAGAAATATATTGTACAAAAAGCTGATTGTACAGAAAATTCTCAACTTGAACTTTTAACTTAAAAGTCAAATTTGCATAATACAACCAGGACAATAGTCTGGAGTATCAAGAAAGGTGTTAATGGTGTTTAAAAAGCCCCACTCAATTATCAGATTTATCTAATATTTACATTATTTCCTTGATAAAATATTCAATGGAAAACAAAAGAATGACAAACTGTTAATGGGCTGTTGACACATTCGCTAATGCGAGAACCAGGAATTGAGAAAGGCGCCTATTCGCCTATTGTTGTATTTCCTGAAGAACACATACCAATAATTAGTCAGAAAATGGGAAACGTGGTAATTCAGGGGGTGTGTCTTTTAGCTATCGTCAAATGAAACACACAAAAAATGTAGCTCTGCATGGCAGGGCTGTGTAACCGGCGTTATACGGCCGAGGCCGTATAACGCCGGTAACACACAGCCCTGACATTCAGAGCTGACAATAAAGGTGCTGTGTGTGTATCTGACTCCCGATCTGACTCTGAGTGGTCAAACGTATAAAACACGTCCCTCGTCTCCAGTGCCTGGCCAAGGCATGAGTGCACTCTACCTTTACAACAATCAGACAGCCTGGCCGAGCGCACCAGATTTTAAAACACCTTACCTTCAATTTCAATGTTGGTCGTAGCTTTTTTCTTCCTCGAGATTCAAACGCCAGTCGCTCTTCTAGGAATTGTCGTTTTTTTAACATTTCTTCTTGATTCTATATAAGGTGCTGCAGTTCGATCCTGCTGATGGTGACAGGGTCGTCTTCCTGCAGGAGCGCTCGACGTGTACCTGGCATTGATGATGTTGACTCGGAGCTGGCCAGCGGCACTGAAACTTTCGGCGTTGCCATGGTGCTGAGCTGATCTTCTATCATGGATGACTTTCTGATGATACTCTCGCAGTATGAATCTCCCGCGGCCTATCAGCCATATTTACAGCTACCTTGAGCGTTGAACTGTTGGTACATCCTCGTATATAAGAAAATTATCCTAATATTTCTATAGTATGTAATACGCGATTTATATTGCCTTTTTGTGCTCAAAAAAGGGAATGATATTTTAACTTTTACAGAAGAAAACCGCTGGTTATATACAAAAACAGAACACAGTATTACCATCAAATCAAATCCATGTTTTACTCTGTATGATCCGGGATGTTTAGAAAACGAATGTGATGACTTCCGGTAGTGCAGTTGTTTATGTTCTTCTCTAACATAACCGTTATCGTCTAAGTAACATTAGTGATTGTATTTATCTGTAAACTAGCTTCACGCTGAATCAGCAGTTCCTGATATTTTAGGTAAGTTATAGAACATTACTGCAAAAATAATTAATATTTGCAAGTAATCTGGATCGGTTGTTGCTTGTCCGGTACCGGCGTTATGAATGATGGCATGCACGAAGTTTTCTTTCATCATTTCTTTACTTGTGCTACATGTTGCCTCCGTTGCCGGTGTTTGAAAGTGCTTCGAATAGGCCGAGTTTGAAAACGTGATCACCCAAACTTGGATTGTGTTTTTGATCACTCAATTTTACTCTCCCTAAACCACGCGGGGCTCATACAGGTTCTCGTAGTGTTGCTCTGCAGGCCGTCCGAGGCGAGACAGCCAGGTCACCTGCTGGCTTACCTTATCCCGCAGATTATCGTAACGCTGCGCGTTGCCTGGATAGCCGTTCGGGGCGAGCTGGCCGTGGGCCGCCGTTGAGGTAGCTACGCCAACGGCAGCCCCCGGCTAGCTCGCCTCGAACGGCTATCTAACCAACGTTATGAGATATTGCATGTCCTTTACTTCGCCAACGGCGACTCGCAGCCGCCTCGCTTCGAACGGCTAATCATGGAGGTGAAAACTTTAGCGGGAACACACGTCGAATAGCTCAGCGGTGTTTGCGTGTGCTGAGGGTCCATATATCTACGTATATCATTTGCTTCAAACTCGCCGTAGCGAAATCTTATAAGTTCTGTTTAAATTAAGCGTGTGCTCTTGCTGCGGGATCGGGCGGAGTGCAGGGTTTCTAGATAACCCGGTCTCACTTTTTCCCCTATCGAAGTACTGGTAAGTTGCTGCAGTTCGTAGTGCACAACTTTCCACACATAATTGATGAAATTGTGGTGTACGGAACCGCAACAGGTTGGTCCCAAAGTTAAATGTACTGTATTTCGGTTCCTCTGACTTCTGCACATAAATATTATAACAATTTTTTTCCCAATTTTTTCCCTGCAGCACCATTCCGGTAATTTGCTGTTTCAACAGATTGTGTAATTAATCAATAGGTAAGTACAATGTAAAAAACCTGTTTTATTAACTTTTTACCTGGGTGTCTGCTGTTGTTGCTGATTGTTAAAAGTTCACAGTGAAGTCGGCAGACACAGATCTGCGATGAATTTTCAGTAATGCTTTCTCGATCTAAGAGATCTATATCTCATGACTATGAAATGTATATTTCTTTATTCATTTGGTGTATTTTCCAAACATGCCTCAGTCATACCAATTTTTGTGCACACAGTTTTAGCAAATAAATGCTTATCTGTGACTTTTATTATGCAAATTTGGTCAATCTATGATTCCCAGTTTGCAATTCGCACTTTTCTTGGCTTGTCACCATGACAAGATTCATTGTCTTTCAAGGAGATGACAGGAAGTCTACCAAACTTTTAATCTTTTTGATACAAATGACCACTGTGGGCAAGATGCTGTTAGGTTTTATCGTGATTTCTGATGCTAATCAACATAACACATTATAATGCACAGTTGCAGTGCCCTGACCCATTCCCTTAAAGAGCCATGAGCTGCAACCTCAGATACCTTCCAATTTTCTCAGATATTCATTGCTACCTATAACTGACAGATATAATCATTAACTTTGCCTCATCAACTTTCTTCTGGCAAAGTAGGCAAGAAATTGAATAGATTTTTGTTCATTTCATATTCCCACTATTTTCAAAATCTTGTCATGTAATGTATAGAATGGAGCATTTTTTGTCAATGTGGATTGAATCCCTTTCCCATCCTTTCATTTGGTTACACTGTGTTGTATTTGTAAAATTTAAATGTGTAACAATTTGCTGTTTTGGATATAGTAGCATGGAGGTGTCCGTATTTGGGTGTGGGACCCGTTTATTATTTGGCATGCTAAGACCTCCGCATGCAGTCCAAATTGGTGGATAATTGTACTTGAGTGAACATCTTTGAGTTGGAACATTTCTGTGAATAATTTAATCAAAATATAAAATCATGAAAATGATATCAATAGTTGCAGCACATGGGCCTTTAAGCAAAACGTTGAAAACTTTGATTAGTCACTACACATAAGCGTTAGATTGTGTTGCTGACAGAGTGTTGGTAGTTTGATTTAGACTTGATACTTTTAGTTACTTCAGTGTCAACTCAATGTAGAAATGGCAAGTGTGTACATCACATAAAAGCCTCCTCATCTACCTGGTGATTTGAAACCAGACCTGTCAAACTTTTGAAACAAAGACATGACCAGAAATAGTTCTTGTATTATCTAACAGTATATGTATGTTTCTAAATGTATAATGTATCTTTCTTCTCCAAAAACATGGCATTTGGTGGGTAGATTAATACTGGACTTGTAAATGGGTTTTGTTCAAACATGCAAATTGGCTGAAAATGTAAAATGGTCAACAGTTAAAATTTCAAGAATCTTTTGGTCAGATTGCTAAAAGAAAAATGGTTTGTAGGGATGGTGTTGTATAGTGTTGTGTAGTTTGTGAGGGGTACTGCAATATTTTACTTAAAAATTGATTTTAAAAATTAAATGCATGCCAGCTGTACGCAACTACAATGGGGGAACATAAGGAAGCCTTGTCCCACTCAAATGCCTTGATTCCAGCTTCCATTTTAACAAGTGTTATTGTACACTTTCAAAGTTACTTTCCTGATTGCATTGAAATTTTAACTATATGGTATACAGGGTTGTTATTCTAATTTGTTCAGGTTATGACAAAATTAGCCATACTATTATAGTAGAATAGTTTTTTACTTTGGTATTTTTGTTTTTCTCAGTCTGCTAGAGAATTAAGGCAAATAAGGGTTATTTGACCAGACATCATTTTTTGTATGCAGTTTTATCTTTTTCTTTTAAATCCACAAAATTTTCAGTTTCTGACTTGTAAATAGTAACGTACATTGCAACATCCAAACCTTTCTGAAATCTGAAAAGGTCAAATTGCCTAAACATGATACTAGGAATTTGGGTTGAATTCTAAATGTCACCTGTAAGCAGTCACAGCAAGCTGTGAGACAATAGTCATGGATAGTGTAAAGTGCTCAGACATTGTGACCCCAGTGGTTCACAACGGGGGGGAGGAATACAACATGTCATGCCGAAAAAAACAGCCATACAGCTGGCCAGACACCTTTTAGAAATAAACAAATAAGGAACAAATAGTTTGACAAGGATGGATTCTGGTGATCCTTGACACAAAAGATGTTACTTAATAGTACGTTGACCTGTTTCCTGAATCCCTGGGATTAGGTTTGTTTAATGAGATAGGAGGATTATAAAGGTGTTGCTGGTTTTTGCACTCCATTCAAACTGCAATCTGTTGTATATAAATTTGTTGACAAAGCTTTAAAAAAGTGTGTTTTTAGACCAAGAAAAAAATTGTGTTTCAGTAACCTGACCTACCCAAGTTCAACAAGCCCCCCTCGCCTCAACCCTAAACTCTTTTTAGCATTTTGATTTTACAGTGCTTCCCCAATCAATATTGAAGGCTTCACCATGACAGTATAGCAATCACATTGAAAGGAAGTCGGGCGAGATTACATGACATGGGAACAAAGTGAAATCAAGCATTATTTCAGTAATATAACACAGTCCAACATGATAACTGCATCTTTATCATTGTAAACATCCTCTCAATATCAATAATGTGTCGCACTTTCGTTCAGCCGAGTCGCAAAATGAAAAAGCTCTGAAGCCCCTGTTACAGGAAACACACCTTTTTTTATTTTGACAGTGCAACAGGAGACATAACAACAGATGATAACAAAGAACAAAATATACACAAGAAAATTCATTTACTGTGATACATACAAATACTGGTACATGTACATTGATCCATAAAAGCATGCATTGGCTATTGTATGACTGTGCCAGGATTTTTTGGCCAATGATTTTTATTCTTGACATTTTGTTAGAAGCTGTACACAAGGATAAAAAAAAGACTGTGTGATAGAGAGCCTGTAGTAAAACAGATTTAAGAGTTCTTTGGTACGAGATATTGTTGCTCGGTCAAAGAATGGCTGCTTAAGTCAGACACTCATATCTGAATTCATAGATTGCTTGTCAAAAAGTGGTCAAAAGCCAAATTACATCAAGTTTTCGATATTTTCTCTCTTGTTGTAGTCAACCATTTTTGCCCCCCCCCCCCACCACACACACACACACACACACACACACACACACTGAATCGTAGAATTCTGAGTGTCTTGTTTATAAATATATACAGCTAGAAAACTACAGGCAGATTTCAGAATATGCTTGTAACAGGGGCTGATTAGTACCTGTAACAGGTCCTGAGAAAAAAAACCTCTTTTACGGGGCCTGTAAAATTGGTCAGATTTCAGGGCTGCATGTGCAGGCCTGAATTTCATTTGTGTAATTTCTGACTGTATCCAGTGCTGTGATCACAGGGCTGAAACATTAGTGTATAAACAGTGGTGTGCCAGTGTTGAATTTACAGGGCCTGATACAGGGTCCTAAAATTGCAAGATTTCAGGGTTGTACATGTTTAGTAAAATGGGTCAATTTTGAAAATAGAAGTGAATACAAGCATTATTGTGTGAACACTGAAAAAATTCAGGACCTGTTACAGGTCTGTGTTCACAGCACTGTATACAGTCCTGTGTATACATGTGCTGGGACAGGCAAAAATTTCAGACCCTGTCACAACACTGTGCACACAGCACTGTGCACACAGCCATGTCCTCACAGCATTTGCCACAGACCTGTACATGTACATCAGCCCCTGTCACAGCAATGGGAAATCTTTGCTGATGCAGACCTGTACCAGAGGGTAGTGTCAGGGCCAATGCAGGGCCCGTCACAGGTGTAAATTTTTTTTGTTGTGTAGTTTGTATATGTGTAATAGTTGATATTATCAGTGAAAAATGGATTCAAACTAAACAAAACTTTATAGGGGTAATGTAATTCCTTACAAGTCAAACTCTGTGATTTTTTCTGTATGTTTTCAGGAACAGTTCTAAAAATGCATATGCTAAAAATTCCACAAAGGTACAGCTACATCGATTGTACCAATAATGCCAGCAGAATTGTTTTCACACACATTTGCGTGTTACTTTGTATTAGTGTGTAATCTTCTGTCTTATTGTTTTTATTAACTAGTGATCAAATGGATACAAAACGAAAATATTGTCCTCACTGTGATGAAGAACTGGTAACCAAAGTCTACAAGCGGCATCGCAGACAATACTACAATGAACGTTCCAACAGTTGGACCAAAGTGGATGACTTTGAATCAGAAACTGATGACTTGCAGACTATCAGTGATGTTTTATACGACAACACTTGCGATGAGGGTGACCTGAACAGCTTTTTTGATTTGCATGAATCAACTACTGGTGATAATGCTGGAGGACAAACACCTCAAGAGAACATTGACAATTTCATAGACACTTTAGAAGAAGAAGACAGAGAGTACTTTTATGAACCTTATACAGAAGAAGAGAGCTGTTTCCGGAGTGATCAGTGTAATTTTGAGATCTGGGACAATGTAAATGAAAAGGAACTTAATGAGGATTTTAATGAAAAATCAAACTCATCCAATCTCTTTGTTTCAGTGTCTGCAGATGAGTCAACTGACCCAAGGTTGTTGACACTATTAAATTGGTTTTGTTTGTTTTTGTCTTACCTATGGTATTTCCATAATTTAACAGATACATGTATGCTATTAATACTGGAATTTTCAGGACACTGTTCCTTATTTTAGGGCAAATATTCCCATGCCTCATTGCTTTTCTGTTCTTTTACCTGCAAGTTTATACAAACTCAAAAAAGTATTAGGGCTCAATGAAGACAGATTTATCAAATATGTTGTTTGCCCAAAGTGCAGTTCAATTTACAAGTTTGAGGATTGTCACAAACGTGTAGGAAGTCAAAATGTACCAGTAAAATGCAAATTTACAGAGTTTCCAGCACATAAACAGAAAAAGCACAGACAACCTTGTGGGGCACCTCTACTTAAAGAAGTAGAACTAAAAGGAAACAAAAAACGGTTGTACCCTTTTAAAGTGTATTGCTACAAATCAGTCACACAGTCTTTGTCAGAACTTATCAAACGAGGGAATTTCGTGGAAAAATGTGAACTTTGGCGTAACAGGACACCATCTCCTGGTGTTTTGTCCGATATTTATGATGGCAGAATTTGGAGAGAGTTCCAAACTGTAAATGGCAGGCCATTCTTAAGCTCTCCTAAAAACTATGCAATGCAGTTGAATTTAGATTGGTTTTGTCCATTTAAACACCTGCCATATAGCGTTGGAGCATTGTATTTGGTCATTCTGAATTTGCCACGTGCGGAGAGATACAAAAAAGAAAATGTCATTCTTGTTGGGTTACTACCAGGTCCAAGGGAGCCTGCATTGAATATTAATGCATTTCTTGAACCCTTTGTTGATGAAATGAAGTTGTTATGGGGTGAAGGACTATCATGTTCTATAATAGAATCTGGTAAGAAGGTAGTTTGTGAATTTAGAGCAGCCTTGATTAATGTTGTTTCAGATGTACCAGCTACGAGAAAACTGTGTGGTTTTGTTGGTCATATGGCTAAAAAGGGGTGTTCTAAGTGTGAGAAAGAGTTTATAACTGGAAAATTTGGTGACAAAATTAACTTTGGTGGTTTGAACCAGTAAACAGCAGACACAATGCACGTCATCGTAAACAAGCACAGGAGACTGATGAGCAAATGTCCAAAGCAAAGAGAGATTCATTAGTGTCAGAGTATGGTGTGCGTTACACATCATTAATGAAACTGACTTATTTTGACTGCGTTAGATTTCATGTTATTGACCCCCTTCATAACTTATTTCTTGGAACTGGGAAACACATCATGAAGAATGTTTGGCTTAACAAAGACAAACCAAAAATTTCTAAAGCACAGTTAGAAACCATTCAACAAAAAATTGATATTACCAAGGTTCCATCTGAAATGGGTAGAATGCCATTAAAGATTGCTACAAGTTTCGGTGGGTTTACTGCTGATCAATGGAAGCATTGGATCACTCTTTTTTCTGTGTTTTCACTCAAAGGCATTCTACCTAGAAAAGACATGGAGATGTGGCGTCTGTTTGTGATGGCTTGCCATCTTCTTTGTTCTCCAGTGATTAGTATTAGTAATATTGCAAAAGGCCACTCTTACCTACTACAGTTTTGTCGGCAATTTGAGAGTATTTATGGCTCAGAAATGACGACACCTAATATGCACTACCACACCCATCTGGTTGACTGTATTTTAGATTACGGACCGGTGTATTCCTTCTGGACATTTCCATATGAACGTTACAATGGAATACTTTCTGATTATTGTGCCAATCATAGATCTATTGAGATACAGATTATGCGGAAATTTCTGAATGAACAGTTATTGAACAATATGCCTCGACCAGTTGATTACCAGGATTTCAATGCATACTTTCCTTTAAGTTTTCAGTCATTGCAAATATGTAGTAATGATTTTTCTATAATGCAGCTAAGTAGAATGTCATTGGGAAATTCTGACTTCCATCTTTCAAGGGTACTTCAAACAATGCATTTGTTTGACATGGTGGGCCCTATTTCTATGGACTTTCTAGAAGCATCATGGGTCAGAAACTTAAAAGATATGTACAGTGTTTTGCTCGGAGAATCTCTCCTGCATACCATCAGTGGATTCATAAAGAAATCTGTAGCAGTTAAAGTGTGTGAAGATGTATTAGGTTCTGAAGACTCCCGTTACAAGAGATCTTCACTAATTTTAGCACAGTGGTGTACACTGGGTGGCAAGATTGACTTTATCAGAGGTCCACTTAGACCAGGCATTGTTGAGTACTACTTTTCACAGTATTTAGCTGTTGATGGTAAAACAGAAGTGTTTATAATTGCAAAGGTGCGATGGTTTCAACAACACCACAACAAAAATTACTATGGTGAACCAGTGGAAGTTTGGTGCAAGGATGCTTATGAAATGTGTGGTCCTGCATCCTTCATACCAGTGCAAAAAATTCACAGTAAATTCATTGCAGGCTATGATACAATCAATAGAGAAAAAGTAATGTGTGTCATTCCATATCCAATGAAACTGTATGTGTAGAGTGTAAGCATGATTTATGTTACATGTGCATGGACATGTGTAAGAAGAGGGTTTAACAGAGTTACAACAGTATTATTCCTTGTAAAGATATTTGTACATAAAGTTGTTTTATACTATGTTTACATTTATATAAATGGCACCTTTGCTGCATCTCAAAAATGTATTATATGTTTTTATGGTAAACATGTATTCTACTTTTACCTTATTGAAGAAGTTGACATGTCCATGGTCAAATGTTTCACTGTAATAAAATTGACTTAAATTCAAATTTAAGTTATTTGTTGTACATTGTATAAGGCTTCAACACTAAAGAAGCAGTGAGATGGTTGAGGGTCATGAGTGCTGAACTGAAGTGAGATGATTGTGGGTAATGAGTGCTAAAGTGAGACAGTTCTGGGTAATAAGTGCTGAACAGGTAAAAGAACACACAATTTAGATTTAAATGCTCCAGCAACTGCCAGTTTTGATGCTTTCTATTTTTGTTGTGTATGTCAATTGCAGATTTATATACCACTCCATGTGATAATAAGGATTCAACAGCTTATAAATGTGTAAAGCGTATTGTATTGTCAATCAGTGACTTCTAGTCTGGACTAGAATTCAAATGTTGACAATAACCATGCATCTTACCGGTACACCTATAGGTGCTGTGTTGACAAAATAAATAGTTATTTTACATGTAACATGCTTTGTAGAGTAGAAAAATTTTTTCAAATGACACACACAACAGAAATAGTGTAAACATAACAAAAAATGTTTGGACCTGTTAGGCAAATATCGCTGCCATCATGAAATATTGCATACAAATGTTTGAATTTATAACCCAATTCATTGCCAAGGATTGAGATAACAACATATGGCTTATTAAAAGCACAAGCTCTGCATTGTTAGCACACATATGTCTGCCTGCCTGTTTGGATGGATGGATGGATGGATGGATGGATGGATGATGTATGTATGTATATATGTATGTATGTATGTATGTATGTATGTATGTATGTATGTATGTATGTATGTATGTATGTATGATGTATGTATGATGGATGGATGGATGGATGGATGGATCTATGTATGTAGAGTGTCATTGAGTGATTTTTGTCCATTATCGCCTAAATTCATGGCCGTAGATTTCAGAAACTAGCATGGTAGCCCATATTTTATTACACATTTTGATAGTATTACAAAGAAGAATAAAATATCAAAAAAGACATGACAACGTTTTCAATTTTATCACATGTACAAAAGTCACTCAGGGTGCAGAATTATGTCAATGCAGAATCCCCAAAGTGTCAGATATTACCCTTTTGTTGTATGAAAAGAGGTGATTTTATGTTTTAGGTTAGCACGCTCTGTAAAAACTACCCTAGTATCGTGACACACAAAAATTAAATGCGTTCGTGAATATATATGGAGGCATCTCGGTCCAGTGCCGGAAGGTGCTGGACTCGTGCACAATCGTAGGATCGATCGTGCGTTCGGTACCCAGACCCGGACATGGCCATTGACTTATCGGAGGATGGTGAGTTCATGGCCTTGATGTTGTGCCCTTGAGCAAGGAACTTTACTTCTCATTGCTTCATGTGTGTATCTGTGTTTAAAAATGGGAATTGGGGGTCTGGCTTTGTATAGGTGATTTGCACCTGTTCCAGTCACCCAATCCTCAGTACCGTGGACGAAAGCCACAATTCTCCGCGCTGTTGGAAGCTGTCCGCGCTGTTGGAAATTTCTCTCTGCTGTTTAAAGTTCTCCGCGCTGTTTTGAAATTTTCTCTCCTGTTTAAAATCTCTTCTGTGGGAAATTTATCTCCACTGTTTAAAGGGAAATAGTGGCCAGGACTGAACCTGTGCAAGTTTCTTGTTTACAAACAATGTATTTCGTGCAAGAAATCTAGACGCACCTCATCATCATAGCTGCAACATTTAAATTATACGACGTAGATCATGACAGGTCTACATGTTTTAACTTTTCATCAATGACCATCGTACGTAGACGACTACATGTATATCCCTTTAAAATTTCTCTCTACTATTTGAAATTTCGCTCTAAGTCTGGGTCATAATGGGTGCCATCGATCTGAACTTTTCGGAAGTGTGTGAAGTTAGCTCCAAGTTCCCAGTTTGAGTAAATGCGAGTAAGGAACTTGCTCCCAGTTCCTAGTTACGAGTTCGAGTACTATACGAATAAGGAGCTGGCTTCCCGCCCCCAGTTTGAGAAAAAGCGAACAAGAAGTTCAAGCAAATGTGAATAAGGAGCCGTTTTCAATTTTCAACATTTCAGCGTATTCTGTCGATGCAGAAAACTAAAAATAGATAACCACAACTCAAATCACGAACTTCAACCCATCAGGGCAAGACTTAATATTTTAAACATATTTGAAAGGATTGTAATTAGGGACTGGTCAGTTTCTTTGGCCTGGGGGGGGGGGCGGTGGATTATTTTTTGCCGACGTCAAAAAGTGGCTGACCCCCCCTATTCCAAATTTTGAAAACAGGGTGACCCCCCCTATTCCAAATTTTGAAAACAGGGTGACCCCCCCCCCCGCACGCGACAACTGTAATATGTAATAATATAATACTGTAATATATATATATATATATATATATATATATATATATATATATATATATATATATATATATATATATGTAAATATATATGTTATATTTTACATACATTTATATTTTAAGTCATTCTGTGTTTTAATGAAATTGTTGGCATGTCAGTTGTAAGATAGGAATTTCAAAGTGTCAATCTTAAAGTTTGAATACAGTACATTTTGAATGAGCTGTGAATGTATTTCACACTTTCTATGCTTAACCAGATGTCCTGAACTGTTGTACAGAAATGGATGTCAATCATTAATATCAAACAGGAAAAAGCAGTAAATCAAAAACTTTGATGGGTGTTAAGACTTGCCAGCAATCCAATTAAATCTCCTGAGGAACAATAGAGAGGCATTTTAGCCAATGTGTGCAGAGTCTGAGATGACCTTTTCTTGTAACATTGATATTTGTGCATGTTGCTTTCTCATACTGAATTCTCATAGAGAGAACAGAAAAGTATCAGGAATTTGTCATGCTTTTCATATGAAATGCAGATTTCATAATAGTACACTTTCACTTAGCAAACATCAAGATATCTCTGGCATATATCTCTGATTTATTAAAGTATGGCGCCCGAAGGGCGCGGAGAAAAATATGAAACATCCTGATATCTCTGATATATATGTCTTGTATATTAAAGTAATGCACAGGAAGGGTGTGCTGAAAAATGTCTGATATATTAAAGTAATGCGCTTGAAGAGCACGCTGAAAAATATTGAACATACATATATTTCTGATATATGTATGCCTGATATGTTAAAGTTGGGCTTGCTGAAAAATATGTCTGATTATTAAAGTTACGCGCCCGAAGGGCGCGCCGAAAAATGCAACTGGATGAAATTTGTGGCTGACACAATGCATTTTAGGCAATGATGAGCCCGTGTCGAAATTCAAAAACACACTGACCCCCCCCCTATTGGGCATTTCAAAAACATGGTGACCCCCCCTATCACCAAAGTCAAAAACAGGGTGACCCCCCCCCCATGAATCCACCGGCCCCCCCAGGCCAAGAAACTGACCAGTCCCTTACATTTACAATGGAAAAGTAAAGCCAGCAGAACTATAATACAGGAAACTGTAATTGTATTGCTTTCATTCATGCTTCACTGTGTGCAGTGACATGCATCCATTGCTTTCCAATGTTGAACTATAATCCATAATGAATGCTTTTCATGTACCTGTTGATATACCGTACCAAAACAGTACCAATTAAACTTGAACTCACGGTATAGAGAGTGAGCTGCGTTATATTGATATCCAATTTATATTTTGGACGCCTTTATCAGTAAAGGACGCAACAAAAATACACACAAAGACGAGTGTGTAGCTTTATTTTTTCCGAAACAAGGTTGGTGTACATTAGTGGATAGGTAGGTCGATGAACATGATATGCGTGTACACGTTAGTACTAGTGCAACCCTTTCTCCAAAAACTTCGACAAGAAATTAAAAACACAAGTTCTAAAATTGTGTTGTCCTTGTCAATATCGGGATCGGGAACTTTTTTTCTTTTCTGGATCTTTTCTGTATAGTCAAGTTTGTAGTTGTGGCCGCAAACGCATTCCCCTCTTGTAAAACGTTGGACTCTACGATTCCTTTGCTCGATTGAAAAGTTTGATGTAAGAGAAGTTTTCAAATTTAATGCAAAACCATGAAGGTGCGACACTGGCATCAGATTGGATAATTTTACTCTAAATTAAAACTTTTTTATTGATGAATAACTTTGTTTTCATGAGACATTGAGGAGTGGACAATCCACTGTAACTTAAATACAGTTTTAGCCAACAAAACGGCTTGGTGGTTCTCAAGTCCCGTCTCCATACTCCATATTAGCCGCTAACATCGACTATCGCTTTCATTCCTATATTATCCAATAAAATGCAGTGTTGAACATCCCATGTTCCCTTTCTATTACTAAACTCTAACTTAATAGTTAGATGATAATATTCATTTTAATTTGATATTAACTGATAATATGGCATCACGTCAGCATCTGGCCTCAACTCTAATCACGGTCACTTAACAAACAACTCTTACCGGAGTGTTCGACGATTTTATCGATGACGTGAACGGTTAAAACGGTGTCTTGGAACCTGTTAGTACCTTTCACCCCACTTTAATAATTAGGCAGGGCAAAGTAGCACTTTCTTGGAGGACTATTGGTGACCATTCTCGTTTCGCAAATGTTAAGATACCGTGATGTTTCTTTCAGCAAACGACCTTTAATTAATTTACAAATTATAGGTGGCGGACACATACATGTATTTATGCAGTAACAACCACGTCAGTACCTGCCGCCCTCGGTGATTACAAACCAAAACCCACCTCAGTGTCGGTGTCGGTGGTTCTCTGTTTAATGGGACAAAGTCGCTCTTTTGAGATTATTTTATGACTTTTGTTTGCTATGAAAAGTTGTTATGTAATAAAGGGAAAGCGGCTGCACACATCGCCTACACTATTTTTTCGTTTGTGTTTGATTTTGTGTGTTTGGCTATCGGTGTAGATATAAGCCATGGCGAGACGTAGCCGTAATCTGCTGTCGAATGACAGGGTGATCCTTTGACGCTACGTTTCGAAACCAGTGTGTGGTTTCTTCCTCAGTCGCTTTTCTTGGTTGCTCTCCTTAGATTTGTGTTTCACTATTCGTGGTTTAATTATTGTCAGTGTTTTGTTCGTCTAGAAGGGAGGCTAGAATACTTATGTTTGGGTCAGTTTGTTGTGTCGCATTTTGTTCAGTCGTTTCTCTAAGATTGTGTACTGTACTTGTGCATTTATGAGTGTGTCGCCAATGTTTGGATTTCTTTTGTAAGCGATGATCGGTTTCATTGTGAATAAATTATTTAGTGTTTGGTCTCTTTCTATTTCTTCCCAGTTCTTCAGGAGTGCTTGTTTGATGTCTTTTGTTTTGATGTGTGGACTATATTTGGTAGCAAATATCAATTTATTTGTGTTGTTGTTTTGCGTTTGTTTGTGATTTAAATGTGTTCTTCGTGTAGCGTAATCTGTTTCCGCATTGATGTTTGATATTTCTTGTTGTGGATATTCTCGCATTGATAGCTTTTCATAAATGTTTTGACTTTGTTGTTGAAATCTTCTTCATTGTTACATGTCCTCATGTACCTTAATGTTTCGCCTTTGATTAGGCCCTTGAAGGTTGATTTTGGATGACATGATTTCCTTTGTAGGAACTGGAATGTATCTGTTGGTTTTGTGTGTGTTCTAGTGTCTAGTATATATGTTTTCCTTGTTGTATCGTTGACCTTTGTAAATGACTAGGTCAAGATATGTTATTTCGTGTGAGGAACTTTCATATGAAAATTTGAAAGTGGGATGCATTTTGTTAATTAGTGTAATGACTTCGTGGAGTTCGTGTTCAGTTCCAATGAAGATTAGGAAAATGTCGTCTCTGAATCTACACCATAGTGATATTTTTGTTGTGTGTTGATGTGTGATTTTCAGTTCTAATTCGTGAAATGTGATGTCAGCAATATTCGGTGACGACGGGGAACCCATTGCGCACCCGCATGTCTGTTTGTAGAATTCGTTGTTAAATTCGAATGTGTTGTTTTTCAGAATAATGTTTAGCATAGCTAACATGTATTCTGTTGGTGGTTTATGGATATTTGTTTGTTCATTGTTTGTTTGCGTTACGTTGTTTAATGCAGGTTCCTTTCATGATGATGAAAATAAGCATGTTTACATCTACTACTGTGGCAATATTTATTTGTCACAGGAAAGAAAGTTGTAAAATAGTGGTTCTTTCGTGTAGAGGCCACACGTAAAATCGTATGTTTTCATACAGCAAAGGGGAGATAGCAAAGGGGTTATTTCTTACACATTTCATCAATTTTGAGGTTCTGCATAGGCATCATTTCACACACTGAGCGTATTTATGCACGTATTCGTTGTATTCTTCATATCAGCAAAGGGCATGATCGGGATTTTACATCCATGGCAAAGGGTAACAGCGACTTGTTCTTTAATCACAGACAGTCTTTTCGTTGTCTGTGGTTTAATACTGAAAACACTATTCCCATTGCCACGACTGGGTTCTGTCCCAGTGCCCCTCCTTCCTTACTCTCTCTCTCTCTCTCTCTCTCTCTCTCTCTCTCTCTCTCTCTCTCTCTCTCTCTCTCTCTCTCTCGGTTAGGAGCGGAATTGTGTCTCTCTCCGTGTTCCTGTTCTAAACTCTGTGTATTTTCAATGGGAGCTAAATAAGCTAAATACGTTAAAACACAGCTAGATTACGATATTTAGCACAATCTAAATAGCGTTCTTAACTTTCTAATTTAGCTGGAGTTTAGATCGACTCTGAGGAGCAAAAAGTAATTTCAGCAATGTATCCGAATAATTACACCGCTAATTCTCTTTTCCAACTTGTTCTGTGATGTGAAATATTTAACGAGTGTTTCAAACTTGAAGATCGATGGGTTCGAAGACGACATATTGTAGAACCAAGAAAATTATATAAAATACTAGGAGGACAAACAAAAATTCTTGAATTAAATTTAAAAATGGGACCAATTTCTGAAGATAGCCCCAGAACTGGTAATTCTCTGTTCCGATTTGTTCTTAGATGTGATATATTGGTAACGTGCTTTTCAGAGAATGATAAAGTACGAAGACGACATATTGTAGAACCCAGAAAATTATATAAAATATAGGAGGGCAACCAAATTAACTTGTACGCTGCTCGATAGTTGATGTGTTATGCGGTAAAAATAGATGGTTGTTGGTTTGTTTCTGATTTGAACTCTCTATGAATTGACCCCTGTACCACGCTTGCTGACATATTTGCTGATCAGTTCCCACCTCTTTGGCGTTCGTTCAAGGAAGTGACAGGCAGCGTCTACAATACCACAGTGGATAGAGGGACTGTGACAAAACAAAGAACTTGTTGAACCGAGATAAAAATACCCAGTATGTTAGTTTACCCAGTGATGTACTGCTTTTTCACGTCAACAAGTACTGAATTCATGCATTTCTCCGAGGTTGGCGTCAGATTGTTTTGCGAGGAAATCTACCGGGTACTTAGTAGATTGCAATTTCAATGGAAAACAAAAGGCTATGACATTCCATTGTGCGCTTACAGACTAGAACAAACTTGATCCCAGGGAGCTCCAGGTTTAGTGTGGTCGAGCATATTTGTGTGGCCGTGCCAAGTGATCTAATAATTTGACAATCGTCAGATTAAAACGTGTTAATTGTTTTTATCAACGGACTTTGTTTCTGTGAGCCAAGATTGTAGGAAAGAAGTTATTACACCTGTCCACAGTCCCTGTGGATAGAGGGACTGTGACCTGTCAGTCAAAATGAAGGAATAAATCAAAGACCCTCATTTTCACCACAGTGACTTGGAACAAACTAATGGGAATGCATTTTTCTATCTTCATTAAATATCGGATGTATCGCTGGAAAAAATTGGACTCCTAAACTCCAGCAAAATTAGAAAGTTTAGATCACTATTTAGATCGGGCTAAATATCGTAATTATCAGATATATCGCTGGAAAAAAATTGGACTCCTTATAGAGCCTATCTAAGAGAGCGTTCTAAACTTTCTACTTTAGCTGGAGTTTAGCTCGGCTCTGAGGAGTCCAAACATTTTTCCTGTGATATATCTGATAATTATGATATTTAGCCCGGTCTAAATGGCGTTCTAAACTTTTAATTTAGCTGGAGTTTAGATTTAGATTTAGACAATTTTAATTTAGCTTTCTAAACTTCTAGCTAAACTTTCTAAAAACGATAAAACACATCCCCGCACCTTACTGGCATTTTGTGGAGGGACCGTGTACGCATACGAGATCGATCACCCATGAAGGCGCGACTTTGCACAATTTTTAAATATCGGATATTTACAATCTAGTATCGAAGTTTGACATCTCGACGATTTCGGGACTAGACGACTAGACGATAGTAGAATGTACTGCGGTTGTCCCCATGGGAAGCCGCGTCTATGAAATCGACGATATTTACCCGATATTTTTCGTCGATTTGGGGACTCTAATATCGATACTACACGATACTAGAATGACTTGCCGGTGCCTCGGCACGCAGGATCTGTGAAATCTCCGATATATATCGGAGATATCACCACCTCACCGTTCTGATCAAACCCGACTTCCAAGGAATGACTGTAACTTCGATACTAGACGATACTAGATTCATTCAAATCGCAAGTAAATATATGAGATATATCTTGGAGATTTCATCACCTCACAGTTCTGGCCAAACCCGACTTCCAAGGACTGACTCTAGCTTCGATACTAGACGATACTAGATTCAGTCAAATCGCAAGTAAATATCTGATATATATCGGAGATTTCATCACCCCAGAGTTCTGGCCAAACCCGACTTCCAAGGACTGACTCTAGCTTCGATACGACGATACCAGATTCAGTCAAATCGCAAGTAAATATCCGATACATCTCGGAGATTTCACCACCTTACAGTTCTGGTCAAACCCGACTTCCAAGGACTGACTCTAGCTTCGATTCTAGACGATACTAGATTCATTCAAATCGCAAGTAAATATCCGATATATACAGTATCGGAGATTTCATCACCTCAGAGTTCTGGCCAAACCCAACTTCCAAGGACTGACTCTAGCTTCGATACGACGATACCAGATTCAGTCAAATCGCAAGTAAATATCCGATATATATCGGAGATTTCACCACCTTACAGTTCTGGCCAAACCCGACTTCCAAGGACTGACTCTAGCTTCGATACTAGACGATACTAGATTCATTCAAATCGCAAGTAAATATCCGATTTATATCGTAGATTTCACCACCTCACAGTTTGGCCAGACTCGATTTCCAAGGACTGACTCTACCTTCGATACCAGACTAAATACTAGATTCATTCGAATCGGAAGTAAATATCCGATATATATCGGAGATTTCACCACCTTACAGTTCTGGCCAAACCCGACTTCCAAGGACTGACTCTAGCTTCGATACTAGACGATACTAGATTCATTCAAATCGCAAGTAAATATATGATATATATCGGAGATTTCATCACCTCAGAGTTCTGGCCAAACCCAACTTCCAAGGACTGACTCTAGCTTCGATACGGCGATACCAGATTCAGTCAAATCGCAAGTAAATATCCGATATATATCGGAGATTTCACCACCTTACAGTTCTGGTCAAACCCGACTTCCAAGGACTGACTCTAGCTTCGATACTAGACGATACTAGATTCATTCAAATCGCAAGTAAATATCTGATATATATCGGAGATTTCATCACCTCAGAGTTCTGGCCAAACCCAACTTCCAAGGACTGACTCTAGCTTCGATACGGCGATACCAGATTCAGTCAAATCGCAAGTAAATATCCGATATATATCGGAGATTTCACCACCTTACAGTTCTGGCCAAACCCGACTTCCAAGGACTGACTCTAGCTTCGATACTAGACGATACTAGATTCATTCAAATCGCAAGTAAATATATGATATATATCGGAGATTTCATCACCCCAGAGTTCTGGCCAAACCCGACTTCCAAGGACTGACTCTAGCTTCGATACGACGATACCAGATTCAGTCAAATCGCAAGTAAATATCCGATATATATCGGAGATTTCACCACCTCACAGTTCTGGCCAAACTCGACTTCCAAGGACTGACTCTAGCTTCGATACTAGACGATACTAGATTTAGTCAAATCGCAAGTAAATATCCGATTTATATCGGAGATTTCACCACCTCACAGTTCTGGCCAGACTCGATTTCCAAGGACTGACTCTAGCTTCGATACCAAACTAAATACTAGATTCATTCAAATCGGAAGTAAATATTCGATATATATCGGAGATTTCACCACCTCACAATTCTCGCCAAACCAGACTTCATAGGACTGACTCTAGCTTCGATACTAGACGATACTAGATTCAGTCAAATCGCAAGTAAATATCCGATATATCGGAGATTTCAGCCCTTTATAGATCTAGCTAAGCCAATCGAACTTCGATATAGTCTAGTAGCCGTAAATATCGGATATGATATAAAAGTCCAATGTCGCGGTGTCCTCGACTCAGATCAGCCGTATCCTATGCAGTCATCGACTGTTCACTGTGTCCATGGATGTAACCATGCTTTGTCCTAAGCATTACGGTGGACTTTCAATGATAATTTTGGTAATGGCTAGAAACCGTGCTTTGGTTTAGCATTCACTTGAAATACAAGTCCCGAGTTTAAAAACGGACAAGAGCAATAACACTCATTCCACGCCATCTTTATTTTTGCAGGGTTCAATACCAATGAACACCTATACGGCGTTGTACTATCGTCGTCGCTGTTCATTCCGTGAAAAGCTGCAAGTTTCGTCTTTCTTCTGAAAAAAGTGGGAAGACAACATCATCGTTGAGAAAAAAGTACTTTCCCTAATATGCAGTATTTGGGGCTCCCTATTAGTTTGAACGGGTATCGAGAGACCTCATCGCCGCTACAAGCTCGAGTTAGGTGCAGAATTGTGTCTTTTCCTCAAAGCCATTTCAAAAATACGTGTATTTCCTATTGGAGCTAAATTAGTTAAAAACAATAAACAAGGCCAAAAAGAGCGATAATGATCACTTTTTAAAAAGCGCTCTACATTCAGAAATTAGCTGAAGTTTAAAAAGTTGGGCCTCTTGTGAAAAAACATTTTCCGAGGATATATCGGATAAAAACGATAACTATCGCTTTCGAAATAACGTTCAAAATTTAGAAATTAGCTATTGTTGAGAAAGTCGGGCCTGAGATTGAAAAAGTTTTTCAAGGATATATCGGATAAAAACGATAATTATCACTTTACTAAATATCGTTCTCAGTTTAGAAATTAGCTGTTGTTTAGAAAGTCGGGCCTGAGATTGAAAAAGTTTTCCAAGAACATATCGGGGAAAACGATAATTATCGCTTTCTAAACAGCGTTCTAAATTTAGAAAAAAAGCCGTAGTTAAAAAAGTCGTGCCGGATAAAACGGTAATTATCGCTTTCTAAATAGTGTTCTAAATTTAGAAAAGAGCTGTAGCTGTAGTCCTGGAGCCAGAGGAAATTTTATATATTGGATAAAAAGATAATTATCGTTTTCGAAATAGCGTCCTAAATTTAGAAATTAACTGTAATTTAGAAAATCGAGTCTGAGGTTGAAAAAGTTTTCAAAGGATATATCGGATAAAAACGATAATTATCGCTCTCTAATTAGCGTTCTAAATTTAGAAACAAACATTGGTACACCATTTCTGTTGTAATCATATTTTCTGTCGTGTTTCAAGGGAAAATATGTGAGCTTGTAGGAGCAGTCTTGTAAAACCAGGAAAATACTATCATTTTTCCCTGAAGTAAATATTAAAATCCAAAGCTCAAATGTGACTTCTCCAATAGAGCCCCCCCCCCCCGAGATAGTACCTCCTATAGAATTGATCATTGCAACGGGCAAGAATTGAATGTCACAAAGTATAGAAAAGTATAGAAATGTGGCAGTAAGTAAGCATTAAAAATCTGTGCTGACGAAAAATTGTGAATTTTTTTTTTATTGAGCGTCAAAAACAAAGACTGTCAAATAGTCACCGCTCGTGTTTATGACAAATCATAGACGGTCGAGAAAGTTTCTCGACTGTCTCGGGACAAATGAACCAAGTATGTGACGTGAAGACAAATGTAAATAAATGTAACCAAAATGCCGGAATTCAAAATGACCAAGGTGCGTTGAGATAATCTTAGTTACACGACGATTACGTCCATTTGTGCTGATTAATGCAAATTAATGCTAATAGCCTTATCAAATATGTTGCCGGCCGTGCAGGCCGCCTTCTCCCGGCTGCGTGCTCACAAAAGATTGAGTCATTTAGAAATCGGACCTACATACGATGACGCTGAAGAAACGTTTTTCTCAGGGTCTATTGGATAAGCAACTTTTCCAGGATATATTGGATAAAAACGATAATTATCTATTTCTGAGACAGTTTTTTTCCAGAGCACAACGTGTTTGCAACGTTGAAGGCAGTAATCTCAATTTATTTTTTCAAACAAAAGGGAAATGAAGTGTTTTTATGTAATACAACACGTTTGGATGTTCACAAAATTTAAAATGTTTACATCCGTGTAAAAATGTTTTTGTTCATCAGCCCAAGCTATCTGCTGACCGAGTAGCGGGAACCAAGGTCACTCCACAAAACGTGTGCGGACCGTATAAGTGATTTGCCATTGCTTACAATAACATGCGAAAGGTATACCGTACAGAATAGACGCAAAAACAATCTTTCTGCATATGATAGGCAGCCGTGCATCTCGTTCGGACGTTTTCGGTCGCTCACCTATAGAGAGAGAGAGTTCCACTAGGCTTGGCTTTTGGCTCGACTAGGCCCGGGTTTTGGAGTTTGCCTTTATATGAAGAATACGAAAATCTGCGCTTCAAAACTGTTACTTCTCAAAAATTCAAAAAATGCATGAACGGCACGGCAACGATCAAACTAGATTATCACTAATCGGGGGCCGCGGCCAACCGATTGAACGGTCTGGCGTCGTTTACGTCACTGAATTGGACTGAGATTGAATTACTCATCTTGCTTCTACTGTTTGTAATTCTAGTCGCGTTATGTTGGATCACTTCGAAGCAAACGCAGTTAAATGATAAGCAAAACACATAAACTATATTTTTATAATAGTGAGCTTTCCCGCTCGCCGAGTTCGTAACTGGCCGTTTCTTCTATTGTATTGCAAATAGTGCTGATCGCAAATGACGTCATTCTTCTTTCTTTGATACGCAAAAATAAATATTCATATACATTTTCGACGAACGACGAAAAATAAAATCCGCTAGTATTACAATGGATACTAAAAGTTACACTGTAAAATTCATGACTTCAAGCGCACGCAACCGCTCCACATGCAACGACAAACTTTGTCCGAATTCCAATCAGTCGTGTCAGTGTCGCGCTAGAGTATAACCCTGGCTCCAGGCAATGAGATGGTCAGATTCTGTCGAAGCATATTATAAAGAATTAAACCTGGAATCGTGATCAGCGGTATTACAAAACTTTAAACCTTTTTTATGAACATAAAAGTTGACATTTGCTATGGACACGAACACTGGTACCCGGGTTTAATTACATCGTCAACTCATGCAGACCTCAAACTCTGACCAGACACTCTGACCATCTTATGCAGTGTTGATGGGTTCCATTGCCTTAATCTATGCGTAAATATGCTTATCAGTGACATTGGACCAAGTGCATCCATTGCGTTTCTTGGCAGGTTTCCTAATGCGAGGCAATGTCAACTTTCGGGGTCAATTCCCATCGCCGTGGACGAAACCAACTGTTCGCCCGGCAAAGATACAATAGATCTACGTTCTTGAACCGCAATAATCTCAATGGAAAAATTGCATGTAAACAACAATTTTTATCACACCAGGAAACTTCCTGTGCACAGTATTATAGAGGGACTGTGTCCTGTGTAACACTTTACCGTGGTGATTGACAATGTATAAATCACCTGCTTATGCGTGAAGGTCAAACTATGTCTTTTGTATTTATACAGCATGGGTGTTATTATAGTCAGAGTTGGTGCTTTGACCGTGGTTTATCCATTTCGAAAGGAAGGTCAAAGAGGGATTTTCTCCTTTGCCATAATGAGCAAGAAACCAGTTCAAAGTTACCGCTTTGATCGTGATTGCCACTGCAATTAAAGGTTCGAATTATTCACTAATGCTCCACTCCTAGGCAAAGCTGCCACCAGATTTCACCATACTTTTCCCATCCCGATAAATTGAGTAAAACCCGCCATTTTGTCCCTTTGTAACAGCAGCACCTATATCATACTTGTGTCCCACATATGTATGAAGCGATAATATGCGTGTTTAACGCCTGGATGCTTTGGACCATATTTGCACAAATATAACCATGACGAAAACTTCGATAAAATAAATCATTGTAACAAGAGGAATATAAACGTATATTACTTCTAACTTTGCCAGGTGATTATGTACAAAGATAGCTGTGTTTCATAATGCCGGCAAATGTGAGAGAAAGCGGCAATTTACCGGGGGTGACTAACAATGTATAAATCACTTGCTTGTGCGTTTAGGGCAAACCATGTCTTTTGTATTTATACAGCATGGGTGTTATTATAGTCAGAGTTGGTGCTTTGACCGTTGTTTATCCATTTAGAAAGGAAAGCCAAAGGGGGACATACTCCTTCATCATAATGAGCAAGAAACCAGTTCAAAGTTACCTCTTTGATCATGATTGTCACTGCAATTTAAGGATTGAATTATTCACTAATGCTCCACGCCTAGGCAAAGTTGCCACCAGATTTCACCATACTTTTCCCATCCCGATAAATAGAGTAAAACCCGCCATTTTGTCCCTTTGTAACAGCAGCACCTATATCATACTTGTGTCCCACATATGTATGAAGCGATAATATGCATGTTTAACGCCTGGATGCTTTGGACCATATTTGCACATATATAACCATGACGAAAACTTCGATAAAATAAATCATTGTAACAAGAGGAATATAAACGTATATTACTTCTAACTTTGCCAGGTGATTATGTACAAAGATAGCTGTGTTTCATAATGCCGGCAAATGTGAGAGAAAGCGGCAATTTACCGGGGGTGACTAACAATGTACAAATCACTTGCTTATGCTTTAGGGTAAACCATGTCTTTTGTATTTATACTGCATGGGTGTTAATATAGTCAGAGCGGGTACTCTGAATGTAGTTTGTCAACTTGATAAACAACGTCAAAGGAGTTTTTTTCTCCTTCATCATAATGAGCAAGAAACCAGTTCAAAGTTAACTCTTTGATCATGATTGTCACTGCAATTAAAGGTTCGAATTATTCACTAATGCTCCAAGCCTAGGCAAAGCTGCCACCAGATTTCACCATACTTTTCCCATTCCTATAAATAGAGTAAAACCCGCCATTTTGTCCCTTTGTAACAGCAGCAGCACCTATATCATTCTTGTGTCCCACATATGTATGAAGCGATAATATGCGTGTTTAACGCCTGGATGCTTTGGACCATATTTGCACAAATATAACCATGACGAAAACTTCGATAAAATAAATCATTGTAACAAGAGGAATATAAACGTATATTACTTCTAACTTTGCCAGGTGATTATGTACAAGAGATAGCTGTGTTTATAATGCCGGCAAATGTGAGAGAAGGCGGCAATTTACCGGGGGTGACTAACAATGTCTAAATCACTTGCTTGTGCGTTTAGGGCAAACCATGTCTTTTGTATTTATACAGCATTGGTGTTATTATAGTCAGAGTTGGTGCTTTGACCGTTGTTTATCCATTTAGAAAGGAAAGCCAAAGGGGGATATACTCCTTCGTCATAATGAGCAAGAAACCAGTTCAAAGTTAACTCTTTGATCATGATTGTCACTGCAATTAAAGGTTCGAATTATTCACTAATGCCCCAAGCCTAGGCAAAGCTGCCACCAGATTTCACCATACTTTTCCCATCCCGATAAATAGAGTAAAACCCGCCATTTTGTCCCTTTGTAACAGCAGCACCTATATCATACTTGTGTCCCACATATGTATGAAGCAATAATATGCATGTTTAACGCCTGGATGCTTTGGACCATATTTGCACATATATAACCATGACGAAAACTTCGATAAAATAAATCATTGTAACAAGAGGAATATAAACGTATATTACTTCTAACTTTGCCAGGTGATTATGTACAAAGATAGCTGTGTTTCATAATGCCGGCAAATGTGAGAGAAAGCGGCAATTTACGGGGGTGATTAACAATGTACAAATCACTGCTTATGCGTTTAGGGTAAACCATGTCTTTTGTATTTATACTGCATGGGTGTTAATATAGTCAGAGCGGGTACTCTGACTGTAGTTTGTCAACTTGATAAACAACGTCAAAGGAGTTTTTTCTCCTTCATCATAATGAGCAAGAAACCAGTTCAAAGTTACCTCTTTGATCATGATTGTCACTGAAATTAAAGTTCGAATTATTCACTAATGCTCCAAGCCTAGGCAAAGCTGCCACCAGATTTCACCATACTTTTCCCATCCCGATAAATAGAGTAAAACCCGCCATTTTGTCCCTTTGAAACAGCAGCACCTATATCATACTTGTGTCCCACATATGTATGAAGCGATAATATGCATGTTTAACGCCTGGATGCTTTGGACCATATTTGCACATATATAACCATGACGAAAACTTCGATAAAATAAATCATTGTAACAAGAGGAATATAAACGTATATTACTTCTAACTTTGCCAGGTGATTATGTACAAAGATAGCTGTGTTTCATAATGCCGGCAAATGTGAGAGAAAGCGGCAATTTACCGGGGGTGATTAACAATGTACAAATCACTGCTTGTGCGTTTACGACAAACTATGTCTTTTGTATACGTATACACATGAGTATAATTATAAACAAAGGTGGTACTTCGTCTCCTTCTTCCACTCGGAAAAGCAAGTCAAAGTTACACCTGCTTCAGCGTCATTATGATCACAAATTACAGTAAAGTTGTGACTTTCAGCTTGAATGTCACTACAGATAAAGAAAGGACGTATTCACAAATATTCTAAGCCCAGTCAAAGGTTGCCCCGAAAATTTAACCATGATTTGTCCACCCCGGGATAGGAGGTCAAACTGGCAATTTGGTACAGTGTACTTACATGTAGTCATGTTGTACGCATTTTTGGTACATTTTACGCAAATAGAAAAACAATTTTCGAACAGCCTTACGCAGATTTGGAAATCCTAACCGAAGCTCTGCAGTTTTATCACACTCAGAAACTGTTCGAGGACTTTCTGTCTTCGGGAAAAACAATTGACGCTACACACGGATGCAGCAGGGTCTATGGAAAAAACACTAAAATTTTGAAACGAGAACGGGCAAGAAAGTGTCAGCATGTTTGTAAGCCTGGAAGTGTTAGTCGTGTTCCTTGCTATTCAAGGAATTTGTGGGTACGGTGTGCACATGGCGGAGGTTCTTCGGGAATAGGTGGATACCGTGGAAACCTAGCTGTGATCACAGTCGTTTGGTGGGCTATTCAGCTCTGGGACTATTCGCCCCATAGACGAGTGTACAGAAGCGGGTTGTTTCTCGCTTCTGTACACTCGTCTATGGGGCGAATAGTCCCAGAGCTGAATAGCCCACGAGGGACTGTGTGCCATGATATCGCAGCGGCGAACGCGTTCAAATCAAAGGTCACCGCCACGGTCAAATATCACAGCTAGTGGAAACATTTTAATTGCTACGGATTAGTCGCTGATGTGTTTGGCGGAGGAGGGGCAGAGGAGTCGGTCACAGTTGATGACGGTGTGCTCACTGTCGTCGGAAGTTCATCTGGACGTTTGTAATGGACGTACGTGATGACGGTGTCATCAAATAATATGGATAAGGTGTATATAATGCTGGCAAACACGATCGCAGCAATCTATATTGAGCTGCCTGCTGCGGTGTTTGTTCAGTTGATGCTGTCCCCGTTTCGCTGAAGCTACCACCTCCATTGATCGCATACCCAGTAAGCTGCTTTGGAGCAACCTTACAACTGCTATAAAGTTCGAAAAATACATCGTCCAACTAGAGAAATGAAACTCATTCCACGTTTTGATGTTGATCAGACATCAGACACATGTACATTCGGGTCAACTGATGAGAGGTCTAATCAAAGGTCACGAGCGTTCATTGGCCGTACGATCAATTATGTCAGCATATCTAATAACGTTAAATCATGGCTCCGCCCTCGGCCCGCTTGGCGGCTACATTCAAATTTCGCAAACGGCCCTAAAAGATCCCGGATGCTGTCGATTCCGCTAAGGCAGCATCATTTCATTGGCGATATATACCTTCTCGCAGCCTCAAACTTCACAAATTTTCCGTCTAAGTGGCCAAAACTGGGTAGATTTGATGGCTGATTTATGGACTTGCCAACACGGGAGAAATTTTGAGAATCAACATGCAGAAGTGAAGAAAACGGAGGTAATTCATGGGTATGTCAGTTTACTGTCCAGTGGAGCTGGCTACCTTCTCATCATATACTGTGTAGTAACTCTCGCCGTAGACTGAACCTGGGCAATGGTAACTCTCGCCGTAGACTGAACCTGGGCAAAGGTGTCACTTGTATATTTTGGAATAGATTGTGAAACTATATAAGGGTTTCCAGAGGGATGTTCACATAAGCACATTACAATATGTAAAATATGACTTTAATAATCATAATCATAATTTATTTATAATCATAATTATCAAAACAATGGAGTTTCTAGATGGCATTTACACAAAGTAGACGACATTGTGTGTAAAAAAGTTTTAATATTCTGTAACATTCATATTAATAATTTATTAATATTCATAATTATTTTATGATAAAAATAGGAAAAACTCATCACAAATTATGCCTACTGGACCTGTGGTCTGGATGGCTTGCACAAACTACATTCTTTATCACACGAAACGTCTGCAGCACAGTGTACATTGCAGCTGAGCAATGCTTGGAACGAGTTTGTCATGACCAAATGTTACATAATCTATCGTTTCAGCATCCTTCACACCTATGTTCACGTCGAAGTGCGGACAGATGCGTATGACAAATGTTTTTAAAGAATGCATTTTGTGCAAGCCCAACCTAAACTCCCAATGATTTCCGGCCGACCCTCCTTCGAAGTCTGAATGATGTAGGCCTAAAGAATGCATTTCCGTGTCCTTTTCATTAGAAGCAGGAGAATATCAGAACGTCGACACGTAGCATAAACTTGCAGCATGTAACAGACTATAAGCCTCACACCGCTCATGGACCCTAAAAACGTCTTTTTCGCGTGTGCTTCAAGTCTGTCAGCGAAAAGCGCCCCCAACAATAGGGGGGGTGGGGGTGTTTCTTTGACAGGTCAAAGGTCAAACGTTTGACTAGACCAGTAGGGTCAGCATCTCGCAGGTGGGGTGTGAGCACTCTACCGACGCTAAAAATAGCCATTTCTTCCGTAATGTTCTCCTGTTATTACATTTTGGAATATTTCCACGTTTTAAGGGTTTTGAGCAACAGGAATCGTGGTATCAAGATGGCATCATTGGGAATAATGAGTAATAACAGCACAACTTTACGGGATCGAGAGCAACAGACAGCGACTCGTAACAAGACTGTATCCAGTGGCAGATATACCGGTACACGTGGCATTCTCTTCAGTCCTAAAGGTATTTACTCCGTAATACTCCACCATGTATGTCAACCCCATAAAGTAGTCCCCGTGGGTCTATAGAGGATTACAGAATGTCTCCATTCGTGGAATAATTAATAGTCGCGCCAGCGGCTTACTGACTACGCATGCGCTTATTCATAATATACTATGCGAGTAACCGGAAGTGTACCCTTCTTTCTCTTCTTGGGCGCCGCCATGTTTTTTTTTTTGAGTACTCGTAAATAAACAAATACGAAACAAATTACTATGATATAACATGCCTTTTATAAAATATACCTCTTTTATTAGCCAGTAAATGTTATTATACACCTTGTCGCTGATACAAAGTATCGTTGATATAGATAAACGGAGAAAACTGTCGTGCATATGAACGGGGGGCATACGCAAAGAATGCTGGGATTGAATTATAGAAGAGCGCCCCCTGTGTCAATAATTAGATTCAAAAATTGCAAGTTTTTAGACGGAACGCTATAGTTTTCAGCTTGCAAGTGGAAGGTGGGCAGTGCGGTTACCATTGCAATGATAATTATTGCATAATACGTCCCTTGTTTAACGCCATAGGCTGTTATCATTGTAAAAATTGCCAATTTTTGTCCAAAATTTTTACACGCTACAGAACTCTATACTGCCCTGCTGCAGTGTTTGACGTCGTGTAAGTACGTGAACTGCTTTCATCAGCGGGAAACTGGGCATAGTTGTCATATAAACGTTTATGAAGTAACAATTACAGTTTATCATGAATCAATACAAATAACATTGCCAATCTTTAATAACCCCTGGCGCGACACCAAGGGCTGAGCCCTATATAATATTATATGGTTTATCACTTCTACTGTCTGCACCAACAGCTGAACCGCGGGTGCGGCCATTGGTCGAAAACTTTATGTTTAGATTAGGGAGCCGGCATTATTTACGGCCTGGAGGGGTCGGAGGAATAGAAGGGGGTGGGGGAGTCACACAAAAATTGAAAGCTTTTTCTAACTTATTCATAATGGGAATTGAGAAGAATGATGTGCTGTACCGTAGAGCACACTTTTAGAGTTTTCTGTGTATGTCCACAAACGGAAGATGCAAGTTCTACACCCTACCAAATGAACTCCAATGGTAAAAAAATATCTCCAGCACTTTACCTTCATTGTATGTGAGGCTTGAGATACAGTCATGTGTCTGACTCATCTGTTACATTTGACCACAATGAATTTTACTGCTATATGCAGTCACGATACATCAATTCTATGTGGCTTAAGCTTAATTGTAAGTGACATTTTCTGTATTTTCTCAGAATGTTCAGCAATTTGTAAAGCCGCAAGACAATTTGACCAACTACGTGAGTTAGGAAAATCGTTTGAGAGTCTTTCAAGCACCTTATGTCAGGACAACACATCATCCATGTCAGGTAAGGTTTTATTACATGCCTCGTATATCGAACGTCGCGCGCTCCATAGGATTCAATGGTAACTCGCCGATGACGTCGCGGGCCGCATAGTCATCACTGGACTGAAAATGAACCGGAACTATTTTCAACTTGAAAACTTTTGGATGTAAAAGTCTTGAAATTTCATGTTTTGCACAGAAAATCCGGTTTTTTGGAAAATTTTGCATAAAA
Organism: Ptychodera flava; assembly: GCF_041260155.1. Lineage (NCBI taxonomy): Eukaryota > Metazoa > Hemichordata > Enteropneusta > Ptychoderidae > Ptychodera > Ptychodera flava. The sequence goes on from NW_027248394.1 coordinate 52,048, forward strand.
ATATTGATAAACCGCATAACAGTAGTTTAAATATATCAGTGCGCCATTCGATGATGAAAATCGTTCTATTTTAACCGTTTTTCGTCTAAAATGAAAATAAAGCATTTGACTATAATTTGCCAATAAACGTAAATATTTTTGGTGCAAACTGAGTAAGAGAGGCATGTAATAAAAACATTATAGCCCAAACAAGGGACTATGTACCCTCGGGGCAGGAGACCATTTGCCCTCCTTACGTCGGGCAAATGGTCACCTACCCTCGGGCACATAGTCCCATGTGTGGGCTATAATATATATTATGCGAGGATTTCATGTGTGTTGATACAGCAGTGGTGACTGTACATCTTTCTTTGAGCCGGCATTTCAGGCTTGCTCACTTCTGCCATACTGGCATATATGTTTGATAGTGCTGTTATGGGATACTTTGTGAATTACGTACTAATATATACATAGCATTTTTGTGTTTGGGATCTGAGAGTCAGACGTTTTATAAATCTTGTTGTCATATAAATCTTGTTGTCAATCCTAATCGTATACCATAGTGTTAAAGTAACATGTACTTTACTAGATGTGTCCCTGGCAAAATCTTAAGAATGTACATTTACACACTCAGTATTTGAGTGAAGATGTATATTATTATTATTATTTATTTATTAAAAGCGCACTCCACTTCGTCTCAGTGCTCTGTACATTCTACAATAAAAGGAGGTAATTAAAATCACAGATCACAAAACATACTATAACAATCTCTAAAAAGACAAGTTTTCAAGTATCGTTTAAATGTGTCATATGTATCATACTGATTGGATTCTAATTAAATTAATGTACTTGACCAATAATTATGCATTTTGGTACAAAAATGTGAAAGCTGTCCAAATCAACTCTGGAACTGATAATCTAGGTAGTCTTGTGGAGATAGCCAGATTTCTTTGCTAGTTGTAAAGGTACCATAGTTTGTGAGTTTGAATTATAAGATTTTCTGCTCTTGGTTACTAGCTCTGCCGGTGGACAGAATTGTTCTGTAGACTATCTGAAGCTTAAATAGCAGTTTATTCATTGCTTTGATTAGCTCCGCTGTCAGCGACGCGGAGCTTATCAAATAGGTGATTATCCGTCGGCGTCCGCGTCGTCCGGCGTCCGTCGTCGTCCGTCAACAATTGCCTTCTCCTCTGAAACCACGAGTCCAATTGCTTTGAAATTTTATATGCAGTTCACTTGGGGTGACCTCACTTCAGTTTGTTCAAATCATGGTGAAATTTGCATATTTGTATTTTTGGGGCATTTTTTGGTGTTTTTGGTAAAAAAATCTTCTTCTCTGAAACCGCTCGTCCGATTGCTTTGAAATTTGATATGCAGTTTGTTTAGGGTGACTTAAATCAGATTTGTTCAAATGGTAGTGAAATTTGCATATTTGTATTTTTAAGGCAATTTTTGTCATTTTTGGTAAAAAAATCTTTAAAAATCTTCTTCTTCAAAACTACTGGTCAGATAGCTTTTATATTTGGTACATATGTCCCTAGGGATGATCTATTTCAGATTTGTTCAAATTGTGCAGAAATATGCAAATTTGCATTTTTAAGGCAATTTTTGCCATTTTTGGTCAAAAAATGTATTTCTCAAAAAGTACTGGTCTGATAGTTTTGAAATTTGGTTTACAGGTTTCTATAGATGAACTAAGTAATATACATTGAATTTCTGATGAAATCTGTAATTTTGTATTTTTGGGGCAATTTTTGCCATTTTTGGTCAAAAAATGTGTATTTCCAAAACTACTCATCTGATAGCTTTGAAATTTGGTATAGAGGTTTCTACAGATGAACTAAATGATATTTATGGAAATAATGATGAAATCTGCAATTTTGTAATTTTGGGGCAATTTTTGCCATTTTTGGTCAAAAAATGTGTTTCTCATAAAGTACTGGTCTGATAGCTTTGAAATTTGGTTTACAGGTTTCTACAGATAAGCTTAGTAATATATTTGAATTTTGATGAAATCTGTAATTTGTATTTTTGGGCAATTTTTGCCATTTTGGTCAAAAAATGCGTTTCTCAAAAAGTACTGGTCTAACAGCTTTGAAATTTGGTATACAGGTTTCTATATATGAACTAAGTGTGATATTTTGAAATTATGATGAAATCTGCAATTTTTATTTTTGGGGGCAATTGTTGCCATTTTTGGTCAGAATATTTATTCTCAAAAAACTACTCATCAGATAGCTTTGGTTGACATGTTCTTAGGGATGATCGGATGTGATATATTCAAAGTATGATGAAATCTTCAATTTTGTATTTTTGCAGCTTATTTTAGCCACTTTTTTCTGGCCACTGCATTGAGTTATCAAAGATTTCCACCTTCTTCATCAACATTTGTCAAAAATAGTTATTCTGTACATAAACACAGCGGAGCTATATCGGCCGCTAGGTCGCTTGTTTAGTTTTTGTGATATTTATGCTATCATGAATAAATGTAATTTTGCTGAACTCTATAACGTGTGGAGGGGCTACATAAAACATTGCAACAACTTGGCTCTGTCATTGAAACTCCATTTTATAGAGTTCCTGATCTAGCTGGATAGGTGTTGGATGCTGTGGGCTGTAGGCCAAAAATGTGCCCAATGTCACTAAAATGTCAGTCTGTCAGATGTGTGGCTGACACTTCAATTTGCATTTCCCCCACAGTGATTTGCATAATCTATTATTCGTCCCTCTCCCATATTTTAAACTAGCAGGGACATTCCGGGGAAAGACAATTTTGTAACCACTTGCCCTTCTGGCAAGTGGAGGGTTAAGTTTGCTTGCCCGCATTGGAAAACTACCTGCCCTGTATAATTTACATGGTTTGAAAAAAGCAAAAAACATTGATATTTCTTGTCACACACTTTATTTTAAAGCAATTGTTCATCATCATCAACTCCATATGTGATAAAAAATGCCAGTCCCTCTCTGTCCTCAGACTTCCAAGAGTGCCAGACGGCTCATTAATATTCATGATCGTTAATATTCATGAAAAAAATTATAACATTTTGTATGCTTGTATATGTACTTTCTTAGGGCTTAATGTACAATCAATAACAGCCATTTCCACTGAACCTTCAAGGAATATTTTCAGTTTATACAGAGAGCTAAAAATCTCTTGTAGTTGGTTATATGGGAATGTTTTGAAGCTTCTAACAAATAATATACTTCTTTGCAATGTTTTAACTGTGCTTGTATTATCCCTCACCACCATAATTGCACTATACCAGTATCTTGTATTTCTAGTGACCCAGGTGGTCTTTTTAGCTTCGGTGTCAGAGACATGGAGCTTATCAACATCTTATGATCTAGGCTGATTTTCTGTCATTTCCATCATTGTCGTCGATCCATCGTCTGTCAACAATGCCTTCTCCTCTGATACCGCACGTCCGATTGCTGTTCACAATTAGGGTGACCTCACTTAAGTTTGTTCAAATCATGGTGAAAATTATATATTTGTATTGTTGAGGCATTTTTTTGCCGTTTTTGGTAAAAAAATCTTCTCTGAAACCGCATGTCTGATTCCTTTAAATTTGATATACAGTGTACTTTGGGTGACCGCAGTTAGATTTGTTCAAATTGTGCAGAAATATGCAAATTTATATCTTAAGGCAATTTTCGTAACTTTTGGTCAAAATATTTGTGTACAGGTTCCAAGGGGTTATTGTATTTATAATATAGAAATAAGGATGAAATTATTTTGTTCTTGTGGGGCAATTTTCACCATTTTTGTCAAAAATTTTTATATTCAAACTTGTCATAAGCTTCGTATCTTGGAATATTCATGTCTGTATGCAAAATTTTCTGTAAAGTCAATCCGTGATTATTTGTTAAATTTTGATATTATTTGTATCATTGAAACTTGGCTCCATAAGGACATTCTACCACATGTTACACTAGAAGGGTATAATGTATATCACTCATGTAGAGTTAAACAATCCCGAAAGGGTAGATGTGGGGGAGGAGTTTCTGTTTTTGTTAAAAATTGGTGTGATAAGTGGGTTACAAGACTTGAATCAAACTTGTCTGATTCAGTTTTCCTTATGCTTGATGGAAATAAGTTCGAGTTGTCAAAAAGTGTAATTTTGGGTTGTGTATACATTCCCCCTGAGGGATCGAAGTGTTATGACATAGAAAAAATGGTATTGAGCTATTAGATCAGCAGTTTTCAAATCTGAAAGTTAAATATCCAACTGTAATTGGCTGTTGATGGGAGATTTCAATGCGAGGACAGCTAAAGCTTATGATTACATAATGAATGATTCAGTTAATTATATTCCACTTGAAATGGATAATTATGAAATTGACGATTTTGACATGGAGCGCAATTCAAAGGACCTTGTTATGAACTCTTTTGGTAAACGGCTGCTGGAAATGTGCCAGGACCACTCCATACACTTTTTAAATGGGCGATGGGGAGAGGATAAAAAGGGGGAGTTTACATGTATTGCTAACAGGGGGAACAGTGTCGTTGACTACATAATCGTTTCAACTGAGCTTTTCCAAAGTATTTCTGAGTTTAAAGTTGAAGAAAGGACTGATTCAGACCATTTTCCCTTATCATGCAACGTTAAAATTTCTATAAATAGAAATGTCCCTCGTAAGGTCGAACCTTCAAATTCAATTCTCCATGATTTCTCTTTTTTCAAATGGGATGAAGAAAACTCAAATAGTTTTAATACAAATTTAAGGTCAAGAGAGGGGGTAACTCGTGTCAATAGTATTTTAGAAACAGAGTGGGAGTGTGTTGATGACCTAGTAGCACAAATTTATATTTTGTTCAATTGGGCTGCAGGAGATTACAAAAAGATTAATATGAAAGATAAAATTCTCAAAGAGAAGACACAGCCTCATTGGTTTAATCATGAATGTGAGACAGCAAAGAGGCCTATGTATCAGACACTTCGTAAATTTAGAAAATATAATGATAAGGAAAGCTTGAAAAATTCAGATCTATCTGCAGAGCCAATAAAAACAATTAGAGTAAGACAATTTACAACAACTATGGAAATCTGGGAGAGAGTAATAATAATATTTGGAAATTCCTTAAACGTTTCAAGGGAAGTAAACCATATGCCTCAAATATCACTGCTACAGAATGGGTGAATCACTTTGAATCATTGCACAATCCAACTTTACAGAAGACAAATTTCGATATTTCTGTGGAAGAATTTTTAGAAAATGCTAATATTTCCCTGGATGTTCAGAGTGGGGATGCAGGGGAAATACTTAACGGTAAAATTACAGACAATGAAATTATTTTTGCTTTGAACAAACTTAAGGTTGGCAAATCACCAGGTCCCGATGGCATTTCTAATGATTTTTACAGGAGTGCTTCAGTCAGTCTTCTTCCTGTGTTAAGTTTTATGTTTAATGCGATTTTGATGCTGGCATTTTCCCTAAGGAATGGAGTAAGGGACTTATAGTCCCGATATATAAAAAAGGCAGTTGTCATGATCCAAATAACTTTAGGGGAATTACTTTACTCAGTGCAGTTGGGAAAATTTTTACCTCCATTTTGAACCAGCGATTAGTTAAATGGGCTGACCTGGTTGGCTCTATTACAGAATGTCAAGCTGGATTCAGAAAAGGTTTCAGCACAATAGATAACATTTTCATATTGCACTTGATGGTACAAAAATACCTGTGTAAACCGAAGGGTCGTTTCTACTGTGCCTTCATTGATTTTAGTAAGGCATTTGACTCTGTTAACCACAACCTTTTAATTTATAGGCTATGTTTGGAGGGTATCGGAGGAAAAATCTTGAATATTTTAAAAGCTATGTATGCAGATTTAAAATCCTGTGTCAAAGCTCAGCATGGTATCACAGATTTCTTTCAGTGTTCAGTTGGCGTCCGACAGGGATGCATGCTGAGTCCCTTTTTGTTTTCACTTTTTATTAATGAGTTGGAAAGTATGTTAACAAGCTCAGGTAATTGTGGGATTCAAATAACCCAGGAGCTTTATGACTTATTTCTATTGCTTTATGCCGATGACGTAACAATTTTTAGTGACACTCAAATTGGTTTGCAACGTTTACTTAGAATATTAGAAACATTTTGTGAAAAGTGGAAGCTTTCAGTAAATATGAAAAAATCCCAAATTGTGGTTTTTAGGAGGGGCGGAATTTTGAAAAGAAATGAGAAGTGGTTATTTAAAGGGAAAGGATGCAAACTGTTAGTTATTATAAATATTTGGGTTTGTTAATGTCGAGTAGGAACGTGTGGGGCAAAGCCGTTGCTATGCTTGCAGATCAAGCTAGAAAGGCCATGGGAGTGGTATTTCGTATGATGAAAACCACAGGTTGTTTACCTTACAAGGAATATTTTCGATTATTTGATGCCATGATCCTGCCAATTTTGACGTACGGATCAGAAGTGTGGGGGTATAGCATACAACATGTCGCTGAACGTGTTCAACTTAAATATTGTAAATATTTCCTTGGGGTAAAATCTTCTACAGCTGATGCATGTGTAATTGGTGATTGCGGCAGACTTCCAATTTTTGTACATACATATAAAAAAGTTATTTTGTATTGGTATAAGCTTTTAAAAATGCCACAGAACAGAGTAGCAAAACACGCCTATCAACTAGCCGTGTCTCTTGACACTAATAATAAAGTGACGTGGGCGACATATATTAGAAATCTATTGCAAGAGCACGGGTTTGGTGAGGTTTGGATGTGGCAGGGTCCCGGGGATTTTGATGCATTTCTTTGCCAGTTTATGACTAGAGTAACTGATGTTTTTAAGCAAAATTGGTTCTCAGAAGTGTGTACCAAAGAAACACTACGCCAATATCGTAATTTCAAAATATTATTTATCACTGAAGGTTATTTGACCGTCAATATGGATACTAGATTTAAAGAGCTCTAGCATGTCTAAGAAGCTCTAGCCACCGTCTAGCAGTCGAAGAGGGTCGGTCACTTGGATTAGAACTTGAAGAACGAATTTGTAAAATATGCGAGTCTGGGGAGATTGAAGATGAATATCACTTCACCTTAATATGTCCGCTATATCATAATTTGAGAAAGAAATATTTACCTAAGTGGTCTTTTGAACATCCAACTCAGCAAAAATTTTATTCACTAATGTCAAGCTCCAGAGACACTGTTATTATCAGTTTGTCAATTTTTGTTTATAAAGCATTTAAACTAAGGGAAGAATGTGTTTGACCAATTTTCTGTACTTCTCCTCTGTTTATAAAGTTGTATTATTGTATTTGATTTGCAATTTGGGCCGGAGGCCTGTAAAAGCAATAAAGTATATTATTATTATAAAATATTCAAACTTGTCTGATAGCTTTAGGTTAATGTTCTAAAGGATGATTTCAAGGTGATATGTTCAAATTATGATGAAATCTTCAACAGCTTCGATATGTGGTATACAGATTTCTACAGACAAACTCAAGTTATATATTGAAATTATGATGAAATCTGCAATTTTGTAATTTGGGGTCAATTTAGCTCATATTTGGTATTTATATAAATACCAAAAGAGCTTATATGATGAGTTGGTGGCATCTGTATGTCTGTAACTACTTGTCTGATAGATTTGATATTTGGTATACAGGTTCCAAGGGGTTAATTTGATATAATATTGAATTTATGATGAAATCTCCAATTCTGTTCTCTTAGGCAATTTTCACCATTTTTGTCAAAACATTTGATTCTCAAACTTGTCTGATACCTTTGGTTGTATGTTCTAAAGGATGATCTTAAGGTGATATGTTCAAATAATGATGAAATCTTGTATATTTGTATATTTTTACCAGTTATGTTTGTCTAAAATAATGGCCTATCAAAGATTTCCACGTTCTTCATCAACACATGTGTCAAAAGCAGTTATTCTCTATATAGCACAGTGGAGCTATTTCAGCTGCTAGGTCGATTGTTAATGTTCATGGACAGAGTCAGGAAAGTTTTAACCAATGACTTAAGTTGTCAGCTAGTTGACTTAAAACCATATTTTTTTAGAATGGGAAAATTCACAAACAAAGAGATATGTTGCTACAGACAAGTATTTTTTTACATGTTGCGTTAGTGTTCTATCTGCAACCATAGACAGTGGGGCAGCCAAATATTGTCTACATAAATATATGCAATATGATATTACAAGAGGGTCCTTTACTTTGGTATGATAGAACGAATCACTACCTATGATGTACCAGGCTGTAAAGGTGTAGTGTAAGTGTCTGTGTCTGTCGCAACAGTTGTCATCCATTACACTAGTAGAGGGTGCATCAAAATGTGTTCAAATGCTACTTTCTATGAATATCACAAGCTACATTTAAGGTCATGAGGAGCTATTAAATATCATACATACACTCAATCTGGCTTGCAAAATGTTGCAAAATACCGGTAGGAGCAAAATGTCATTGGTGCTTTTTTTACGCTCCCATGTATGCATATGTATATATGCAAATAGGAAGTATTCGTATAAGGTGGCAAAATGGCGTCTGTGTGTATGTATGTAAGTATGTATGTATGTCTGTTAGTCCGTCCACATCAAAAACTCCTAAACCGTAGCACTTACTGTCTTAGTATTGTGTACAGGTGCACCTAGGGGTGGAGATGTGAATTTGTTCAAATGAATATGTCAGTGCAAAAAATATGCAAATGAGGGGGAAAAAAGAAAAAATCCTGCAAATGGCTAAAACTCAGTAAGCATTGGTCAGATTTTGTTGAACTTGGTATGCAGATTTCTTTAGGTATTCTAAATTATGTGTGCAAAAATTTGGATGAAATTTGAATGTTTGTATTTTTAGGGTATTTTTTCCGTTTTTAGTCAAAAAATCTTGTTCTCTGAAATCGCTCGTCTGATTGCTATGAAACTTAATATTCATGTTCCTCAGAATGACCTCAGTCATGCTTGTACAAATTGTATTGCTATTGTCATATTTGTAATTTTGGGGCAATTTTCCCATTTTTGATAAAAAATTTTTTAATCCAAAAACTGCTGATTTGATAGCTTTGATACATGTATTTGGTATACAGGTATCTAAGATTAATCATAATATAATGTATTGAAGGTATGCTGAAACTGGCAATTTTTTTTATTTTGGGGGCAATTTTTGCCTTTTTTGGTCAAAAATTTTTCTCCTAAAACTTCTGATCTGGTAGCTTTGATATCTAGTGTACAGGTTCCTAGGGTTTATGTTAATCAGATATATTTAAAATTAGGATGAAATCTGCAATTTTGTATTTTGGGGGGCAATTTTTCTCATTTTTGGTCAAAAAATTTGTTTCTCAAAATTTACCAGTCTGATTGCTTTGATATTTAGTAAACCGGTCCTTAGGGTTTTTGTTAATAAGATATATTGAAATTAAGTTGAAATCCGGAATTTTGAATTTTTGGGGCAACTTTGCGAAACTTTCAGTTTTACTGGGATATCTTTCATTTTGTATTTTTAAGATTTTTTTTGGTAATTTTATACCTACTGGAACTAAGAGTATATAATGTGGTGATTTAGTAAGCATTTGATATGGTAAACTGTATTTGGTGTTGAAATGCGGTAAAAAAATCCTGGCAGATTTTGAAAAAATTCCAAACAAAATGCCAATAAAAAATTCAGCCAGAGAAGGTTTGACAAAAAGAAAAGGTGGGAGAGTGGGGAAAAAAGAATGTACAATGGATCGGATAAAAAAGATAATGTACTTCATCGATCTTCCAGACACCATCCCTTATCAAATGGTCCACCCCGATGTATTTTTGTGCATAATTAACCATGCAGTGTATTTTAGTTTAAGATGTCAAGTTAGGTAAGGATTTGAAAGGAATAGTCAAGTTCACCACAGTTTAACTTTATCTCTTGTGTCATCATCCTTGTGTAATTGGTTAAGTTTGTAAGTTGTTCCAGATGTGGATGCACCAGCTGTTCTGGAAGAAAACAATGTTTACTTTTCCTGTAGGGTTTCTGAGTTGATGATTGTATGTTGAAATTTCTCCATGTATCTGGTGTATGGGCAAAGTGTAAACATTGGTTGCATGTTATGTATTTCAGTCTATGTCAAATATTGTAAATGAAAAATCAAGAACAGTTTACTGTGAGCTTGTAAAGGTAACATATTTGTCAATACATAAACTGCCTTGCAGATTGATTGTCTTAAATATTATCACAGAAGTAGAAAAGGAAAAGAAACTAATTAAATTGCTGTAACGCATTCACTCTCAGTGCCTGTATAGGCCTATACTTAACTATTTTATCATTACATTCAGCTGTTGTTATATCTTTATCACTCTCCATGGGCCAAGGCACACTTGGGGTCAATTTCATCATTCTGTGCCAGTCTGTGTATGTCAGTCTGTCTGTATATGTATGTCCATGTTTCATACAATTGTTGACTTGTTTTGATAACTATATGGGAGGCGAACAGTGATGTTGTCACTATTTTTATTTCTTATTTACATGAGTCTTATAAGCAGTCCTTTCCTAGGCTTTGACATAAATTCAGAAAATGATCAATAAACCCTTTTCATAAGTCTAGCGCCCTCCAGTGGCCACTGTGAATTTGAAGTCAAAGCGAAGCCACTGGGGAAAACCCTCCGGAGGCTGTACAGGGTTTTCCCCAGTGGCCTCGCTTCAGCTTCAAATTCACAGTGGCCACAGGAGGGTGCTAGACTTATGAAAAGGGTCTATTAGATTTGAACTTACATCCTTAGATACTGATTCCCCTTGTGAATGCAACAAAAGAATCGTTATGGTCAAGTCATCATTCTAATAAAATTCTGAAGATTTGTCAATTGCTTGTTGAATAATATTTAAATTTCATATTTACAGAATACAGCTGTGCATACTCCTGTGGCGTCGTATATAATATATCCTTTTATGTATTTTTCTAAACCCTTTTCTCTACAAACAGGAGCATCAATGATCATACAGAGTCTTGTCCAAAATGGTTATGTCACCTTGGAGTATGACAGCACAGAAAAGGATAGAGAAGACTTTGCTGCACAGCATGATCACTTTGACAACAAGTCTAGAGTGGACAAAGATTTCATCAGTTTGTCTGAGAGTCATCTGAATAATGATGAAAATAACTCACAGAATGCACTGGTACAGGTATGCAGTAATAAGAGCCAGGAGTGTGAAAGAGGTGATTGGAAAACAAGGCTTGTAAAGGATTGCCCATTGCAAATAGAAGAGTCTTATTTTTACTCAGAAAGTGGGACGACATTAGTTTGGAAATATGGACTAAATCGCAATATTGAAAGAAATAACAGACCACATGAATGCACGGATTGTGGTGAAACATTCACTCAAGAGGACAGTCTTGGGAAGCACAGCCTGATACATTCAGGCCTCAGACTGTATGAATGCAAAGAGTGTGGTAAAACATCACACACTTAAGGGCAATCTCGCAAAACACAGACTGATCCATTCAGGAGTCAAACCTTATGAATGCAAAGAGTGCGGTAAGACATTCAAACAGAAGGCCCAGCTTAGTACACACAATTTGGTCCATTCAAACCTCAGACCATATGAATGTGAAGTATGTGGTAAAACATTCAATTATAGAAACTCTCTCAGGGTGCATAGTTTTGTCCATTCAGGATTCAGGCCATATGAATGCAAAGAGTGTGGTAAAACATTTACATGTAATCGCAATCTTAGAAAGCACAAACTGATCCATTCAGGTGTAAAACCATATGAATGTAGAGATTGTGGTAAGACATTCTCAAGTAAGAGCTATCTTAGCACGCACAGACTGATCCATTCGGGCCTCCAACCGTATGAATGCAAAGAGTGCGGTAAAACATTCACACAAAGAGCAATCTTCGGACACATCAAGTCACACACTCTAGTACACGTGTCAGAAAGTATAAATGTGAGAAGTGTGATAAAACATTCTTAGCAAAGAGCAGTCTTACGAAGCATAGACTAATCCATACTGGTGTCAAACCATATGAATGCAAAGATTGTGGTAAGACATTCGCAGTAAAGGACAGTCTTATGACGCACAGTATGGTCCACACAGGCCTCAGACCATATGAATGCAAAGAGTGTGGTAAAACGTTTACACAAAAGGTCCATCTTAAAACACACAAATTAGCCCATTCAAACCTCCGACCGTATGAATGTGAAGTTTTGGTGATAAATTCAAAGACAGGAGAACTCTTACGGTGCACAGTTCGATCCATTCAGGCCTCAGACCATATGAATGCAAAGAGTGTGGTAAAACATTTACACGTAAGGGCGATCTTAGGCCGCACAAACTGATCCATTCAGGAGTCAAACCACATGAATGTGAAGTGTGCGGTAAGACATTCTCACGTAATGAACATCTTAACATGCACAGATTGATCCATTCAGGCCTCAGACCATATGAATGCAAAGAGTGTGGTAAAACATTCACACAAAAGAGCCATCTTAGGACACATCAAGTCACGCACTCTGGTGTACGTGTCAGCACATATGAATGCAAGGAGTGTGGTAAAGCGTTCTCAGCAAAGAGGAGTCTTACGGAGCACATACTGATCCATTCAGGTGTCAAACACATGAATGCAAAGAGTGTGGTAAGAAATTCAGGCAAAAGGCCGGTCTTATGAGACACAGTGTGATCCACACAAACCTCAGACCATATGAATGTAAAGTATGTGGTAAAACATTCAAAGATAGCGGCTCTCTCAGGTGGCACAGATTTACCCATACAGGCTTCAAACCCCACAAATGCAAAGAGTGTGATCAAGCATTTACACGTAGCACCGATCTTATGAAGCACAAACTGATTCATTCAGGTCTCAGACCATATGAATGTAAAGAGTGTGGTAAGACATTCACACAAAAGAGCAGTCTTAACGTACACAGTGTGGTCCATTCAAACCTCAGACCATATGGATGTGAAGTATGCGGTAAAGCATTCAAAGATAGAAGCACTCTCAGGGGGCACAATTTGATCCATTCAGGCCTCAGATCGTATGAATGCAAAGAGTGTGGTAAAACATTCACAAACAAGACTTCTCTTAGTAGGCATAATGTGGTCCATTCAAACCTCAGACCATATGAATGTGAAGTATGTGATAAAGCATTCAAAGATAGAGGCAATCTAAAGAAGCACAGATTAACCCATTCCGGCATCAGACCATATGAATGCAAAGAGTGTGGTAAGACATTCATTCAAAAGGGCAATCTTAGGATTCACCAATTGAGCCACTCTGGTATCAGACCATATGAATGCCAGGAGTGTGGTAAAGCATTCAAACATAAGAGCAATCTTACGAAGCATAGACTGATCCATTCGGGTGTCAAACCAATTGAGCCATTCTGATGTCAGACCGTACAAATGGATTGAGTGTGGTAAATAATTCACACAAAAGAGCTGTCTTATCGTTATAAGGCACATATTGATCCACTTACATCTCAGCCGTAGGAATGTGAAGAGTGTGATAAAACCGTCATCGATACATCTACTCTTAGGTTGCACAGATTGATCCATTTTGGTATCATACCACATATATGTCAAGTTTACAATACAACATTTGAACTCAAAGAATTCTCTCTACATGTTATTCTACTCAAATATCATACAGTATAAATGTGAAGAGTGTTGTTGAGATATTTGCTACCTCGGTTCATAACGATGACTGCTCAAATTGTGGTGAAATTTGCATAGTTAATATTTTGGGGCATTTGTCCTCGTCAAAGGGGTAAGATCTCTTCTTGTAAACTGCTTGTAAGAATGCTTTATTCTTTGATCTTAGAGGTCCAAAGGGATAACCTTCATCAGTTTTTAGCTCCGCTGTCAGCGACGCGGAGCTTATCAAATAGGTTGATTTTCCGTCGTCGTCGTCGTCGTCGTCGTCCGTCGTCGTCGTCGTCCGTCAACAATTGCCTTCTCCTCTGAAACTGCAAGTCCAATCGCTTTGAAATTTTATATGCACTTCACTTGGGGTGACCTCACTTCAGTTTGTTCAAATCGTGGTGAAATTTGCATATTTGTATTTTTGGGGCATTTTTTGGTGTTTTTGGTAAAAAATCTTCTTCTCTGAAACCGCTTGTCCGATTGCTTTGAAATTTGATATACAGTTTACTTAGGGTGACTTCAGTCAGATTTGTTCAAATCGTGATGAAATTTGCATATTTGTATTTTTAAGGCAATTTTTGTCATTTTGGTAAAAAAATCTTTAAAAATCTTCTTCTTCAAAACTACCAGTCAGATAGCTTTGATATTTAGTACATATGTCCCTAGGGATGATCTATTTCAGATTTGTTCAAATTGTGCAGAAGTATGCAAATTTGCATTTTTTAGGCAATTTTTGCCATTTTTGATCAAACATTGAATTTCTCAAAAGTACTGGTCTGATAGTTTTGAAATTCGGTATAGAGGTTTCTATAGATGAACTAAGTAATATATATCGAATTTCTGATGAAATCTGTAATTGTGTATTTTTGGGGCAATTTTTGCCATTTTTGGTCAAAAAATGTGTATTTCCAAAACTACTCATCTGATAGCTTTGCAATTTTGTATACACGTTCCTACAGATCACCTTAATGATATTTATTGAAATTATGATGAAATCTGCAATTTGTAATTTTGGGCAATTTTTGCCATTTTTGGTCAAAAAATGTATTTTCAAAAAGTACTGGTCTGATAGTTTTAAAATTCGGTATACAGGTTTCTATAGATGAACTAAGTAATATGTATTGAATTTCTGATGAAATCTGTAATTTTGTATTTTTGGGGCAATTTTTGCCATTTTTGGTCAAAAAATGTGTATTTCCAAAACTACTCATCTGATATCTTTGCAATTTGGTATACAGGTTCCTACAGATCACCTTAATGATATTTATTGAAATTATGATGAAATCTGCAATTTTGTAATTTTGGGCAATTTTTGCCATTTTTGGTCAAAAAATGTGTTTCTTAAAAAGTACTGGTCTGAAAACTTTGAAATTTGGTATACAGGTTTCTACAGATGAGCTAAGTAATATATATTGAATTTCTGATGAAATCTGTAATTTTGTATTTTTGGGGCAATTTTAGCCATTTTGGTCAAAACATATGTTTCTCAAAAAGTACTGGTCTAACAGCTTTGAAATTTGGTATACAGGTTCCTATAGATGAACTAAATTTGATCTTTTGAAGTTATGATGAAATCTGCAATTTTTTTTTGGGGGGGGGGGCAATTGTTGCCATTTTTGGTCAGAAAATTTTATTCTCAAAAAACTACTCATCAGATAGCTTTGGTTGACATGTTCTTAGGGATGATCCGATGTGATATATTCAAAGTATGATGAAATCTTCAATTGTGTATTTTTGCAGCTATTTTAGCCACTTTTTTCTGGCCACTGCATTGAGCTATCAAAGATTTCCACCTTCTTCATCAACATGTGTCAAAAATAGTTATTCTCTACATAAACACAGCGGAGCTATATCGGCCGCTAGGTCGCTTGTTTTAAAATTGTGATGAAACTCGCAAGTTGCAACATTATATATTGGGGACAAGTTTTCCTATTTGTATTATGAGGTTATTACAAAAGAGAGAAAGGATGCACGAGGACATTGGCGCAGCGTGTCACCTGATGCGAAGCGGAGGGCTATGCATGGCGCCAATGTCCGAGTGCATCCTTTGTGGTATTTTCATGATAACGTTATTATTACACATCTTACATTCCTGACAGGGGCATCGCATTGTCAGAGTAGTGACCGTTTTCGTGTAATGTCAACAGTTTTCCTTCCGATTTTATTGCACCAGTGTGGATCATTATCTCGGACACACTTCTGCAAGTTCTGGATAGTGTGTGAGCACTACACACGCACGTACCGGTACAGAGCGCATGCGAGACATGTTCTGGCAGTCGTCCAATGGGTCCCTCGAAACCGTTCAACAGTGAACGCACAGATACACCTGAAGGGGATGGGACATCTGGAAACTGTTTGTGTTACGGAAACAGGCGTTTTGTACGGCTTTTTAGCGCACGCAAAATTCTATTGTTCTCGATGGTAGATGTATAATTATAAAACATATCAAATATCTTTATCTAAAATTGCCCTAGTCTGATTGCAAAGTGTTGAGAATCACTTTGTATTTCAATTAAATGTGTATGGTGTTTAGATGCATTCTGAACTTCCAAAGGGAATTAGTTAAATGAAATTACCGTTGAAAAATATGCAATTAAGCCAAAAAATGTAATCAGGGTTCTCCACGGGGGGGGGGGGGGGGGGGGGGGGGTGTCTTAACCAATCAGCAATCTTGTACAATACGGAAATATTTATCTATGCTCATAATGCTAAGGCTTCGTTGCTGAGTATACTTGCGCTATGAAACGTACCTTTCTATTGGACAAAAGTACTCTCCCTTGTAAGTTGTACGGAGATGTCAAAATGGTGGCTGTTTTAAGTTAGCTGCCGTCGCGGCTATCGATAGCGGTCCGATCCTTGCCCGGGATGCATGCGTTTGTCTGCCCATGTACGTCCATGGTCTACCGTACGTCCACGCTCAGACTTTCGAGATAGGAAGGTTTATTTGCCTTTGATCATAAACAGTCAAGCAGAAGACTCATTTCCTTTAATGTTTCAAAGTGTTATTTGTTAAAACTATAATTACTTTCAACGGAGGGTCAGCAAGTTGAGAGAAAGATATTACTTACGTCTTTGTTCAATTTTTAGAGAATACATTAAAAAAATAAAAACAATTGTTTTGAAGTAATTTGCAGTCCTCATTCATCTTGATAACAATCCCTGAATAATCTTACCAACATTGGTTCTGGTGGTGGGTCCCTTTTTACCTGATTTTTTTTCTGACAGAAAGGCAACTAGTTTATTAACCCTTTGCACCCTGTCCCCCTGGTACTCTATGACATCATCGGACATTTATCTCCAAGCCGGGTTTAAAGGGTTAACATTAGTCCATCGATCTGGTCTTTAGTCTATGGATATGTCGAAGGCTGTTGCATGTTACTGACAACACTGTGTGTATAATGCTGCCTTTTGAAGGTATTGACAGTAATCTTTTAACCTACTGGAGGTCATAGGTTAACTATTGTAAATCAATATGCAAATTATTATGCTAATTAGCCGCCCCTCTGACAAAAATTTCCGTGGAGAATCCTGGTAATATTGATAAAAACTCATTGAAATATGATTATCTGGTCATTCAGTCATCATTATCTTATTATAGTATTGATATCCTTATTTGAAACATATTTTTAATCACAGACCTAATTAAATGTATACTGTCACCTGTTCCAATTTTGCCACAGTTACCATGGAAAGAGAAAATCTAACCAATCACAGATTTTAAGCGGGTGGCCGCTTTTTAAAAACAGCGCCCTCACATGGGCATTTTGAATTCCAATTAACGCCCCTTTGACCATATATGGGTATATTTAGATTACCGGAGACTGTATACCTTTAATGAAGACGACTCTTTCCTCTCTGAGGATGTGTAATTAAAGTACCCATTAACAAGTAGGGACTGTGTCATTGTCAATGACTTGTGTGTCAAGGTAGGTATGTATGTGTGTGTTTGTATGTATCTTCCTATCTTTGTCCATTTGAAAGGATATCTGTTCACTCAAATATTTTGAAAAACAGCATACCGTACTTACAGACATGATATTTGGTGTGTAGATGCATCATATGATTATGACAAACTTTGTAATTTTGCAGCATACCAGTATGAGTTTGGAAAATTTTGTAATTTTGGGTATTTCTGTCAAAACTATTTTAAAATCTTTTTCAAAATTGCTTTGACTTTTGGTGTACTGGTCAGCAGGGAGGACCTTATTGAGATTTATCCTCATTGTGATGAAATTTGTAATTTTAAGGAAATTTTTTTGTCATGTTTTGTGAAAAATCTCTATGAGTTCAGGTCAGACAGCATTAGTATGTACTTCCGGATGCGTCAAATAAGATTTTTTCATATTATGATGAAATCCACGAGTTTGTATTTTAGCATGCATGTCAGTGTCAACATCACAATGCTTGAAAGTGGATTCTGATATTATGAATACATCGACTGCATATGTCAAGTCACTCAGTATTATATCAAAACATTTAAGTATTATGATCACCTGCCGAAGCCAGCATTTACAGTTAACAAGAAAATTATCTTAAAATTTCTACAGGGGACAAGTATGAAAGCTATATTGTATGACTTTTATCAATAGCTGCTCATAAATATTTTATTCATTTTATGATATTTAGTTTCTTTTTCTCCATATTGTAAGTAGTCTTTGCGTAATTCATATTAAATTTGTTTTTTGCCGATATACTGGTTTTCACACTTGAAGAGGGTAAGATTACTTAGACCCTATATTTAGACTCGTAGATTAAAATGCACTGTTGACGTACAGTCTCTCGTCACACAACATTTCCATATCATTTTATTCATTTTTATGATATTTAGTTTGATTTTTACCATATTGTATGTAGTTCTTTGCGTAATTCAAATTAAATTTGACGAGAGTATGGAACAAACTTGAAGAGGGTAAGATTACTTAGGCCCTATATTTAGTCTCATTGATTAAAATGCACTGTGACTTACAGTCTTCCACACAATTGAATAACTTTTTTCACTGAACATTTACTGTAGACTTGTGTACGCTCCAGACATGATAAAGTACATATGGTGTGTGTGTGAACAAAGCAAATGTTTTTTAGACAATGGCCCAAATTTATTTTCTATGTGATGGACAATTACAGTTGAAAACAACACCTATACTTAAGTCAAACACCAATTTTTATTATGTGCGCATCTACCTTCAGTCCAGATAGGGACAGAGATTTGGTTTTTAGTAGCCATTTTTCCATAATGGTGCAATAGTTTGTGGCCAAATTTTTCTCCCTTTCGTATCAATGATATTTACCAATATGCGTTATAAAAGTTCACCATTTTCCATTTTAGATATTATTCATCCTAGTGAGTCACAGGTTTTTCTTCACCTTCACACATATCAAAGGTTGATAATACTTAGATTCCACACTTGAATTTACATACAGGGGTTTCATTAAGAGCCGGCAGCCGGCGAAATTGACCGGTTACTCTCACGATTTCGCCGGCTACTTTTTGGAAATTTGAACTCTTTCATAGCTAAAATATTTTTTACCTTCTGAAATGATACGGACAAGTTTCACAAGCTGTGTAATCAAACTTTTCAACGGCTTTTATGTGAAACAAAATTTAGAAGACGAGCGACTACTACGATCGCCTTGTACTACGATGCAGCACGGTCTTGCGTATACTACCTCAATAAAAATCGTAATTGCAATTGACGATTCTATTGGCTACCTAAATTGCCGATTCCTGTTTGGTGACCTTTATATACGTTAATGAAAACGTGCATACTACACCTGTCGGCTGTCGTTAGCTCAACTTAAATGGTCGATGAACAAATGAAGACTGAAGCGATCGCAAGGTCAAGCTTCGCTGTACGATCTTTGGTTCCGAAGTGGACCAAGAAGCAAGAGAAGGATAATTACGTGGATTTAAACTGTTTTCGAAGGCAATGACCTGATTTTTTTCTCACGAAAAACTTTCTGATTACAGTAAGCCGATGTGCGTTGCACTGCGGTAGGCGTAATTGTAAAATGTGAAGGAGTATAATCAGCTGGACGTATGATATGTACTGCTCTTCGGTCTATCGACGCCAATAAGAACATCGCCCAGAGTGGTTACAATACGATCAGACCTCTAAAATTCACTTCAAAAGCGATCGTCAGGTTAAATCCAAATGTGCGCTTCTGAACGTACAATTTTCACATCCTGTACCAAGGTTCTTACTTTGCATACCCATATAGTCAAATAACCTTGAGGATCTTTGATTCTATTTGCGAAATATGGTAATGATTGTCATTTTTTATCATTATTCGTTATATAAATTATCCTTTTTACCTCCCCAGTGGTATCAAAGTTCTTCATCTACAGATTTCCATACCAAACATCAGGGTTCTTAATTTTAAGCATAACATTATGAGTGTTTCATCCAGGATGGCATCAACAAGGGGGATTTTCCCCCTTACCAGAAAATTTCGGGGGCATTTCACCAGTTCATGTGTTCTACTTGTACCTCTAAGGTGTGACTGGCACCATTTCATGGAAGGGGGGGGGGGGTGGTCCCCTTGACAAATTAATTGGGGTGCCAACATTTCAACAGAGGGGGAATCCCCTATCCCCCTGTCTAGATGTAACACAGTATAATATCATCTACATATCAAATTTATATCATTAATAATAGTGAATTATTATAGTTTACCTCCTAAAAGCATAGAGGCTCTAAAGACTTGTTTTCTTTGTTCAAATTATCGTCAACATTACCACATTTTATCATTTTAAATATGAATTATCATATTTAGGCCTAATCTCCCAGGAAAATGGCTTCTATGATATGACCACAAATTGCCCTGGAACACTGCTGACAATTCTCCTGAAAATACTAGAAATTCAAGTGACTGTAAGCTGCAATAAGTAATATTTTAGCTCATTTTTCAGGGTTTCCGGCCTTCGGGTGTTCCCCCTCCCGGACCCTCCCGACGACGACCGCTTTGTGGTCATGGCAGCTGCAAGCCGCCTACTTTTCCATTCTAGCCCCCTACTTCAAAACTTAATGAAACCCCTGACATATCCCAGCTCCTGACAATCTCATTTAGTGTTTATTATGCTGGAGCAGAAACCAACCAGTTCAAATAATTTTCATTTATGTCCAAACTATTTCATCTTTTGCCATTATACAGTTCTCATATTCATATCAAATAATTAACACTGAGGAGGTGAAAGGTCGTCAGTGCCCTCCAAACCCCATGTTACCAATTTTGGTGGTCTTTTTCTCAAAAACTGCTTGTCTGATAGCTTTGCGATTTAGAACACAATCGTTTGTTCAAACTTGGGTATCCAATAATGTTGTGTTTTGGAGCCAATATTTTAACCTTTGACCTTAAATGACCTACCGTATACCAACCCGTAACTAGTATTTATCAATTTGTAGGGAAATGTGATCAAGGAAACAAACGTTCTGTTATTTTTGATAGTGGACCAATTTAAAGGGGAAGTTCACCAAGGCTGATTTATATTACAATGTATATGCTAGTTTTGGGGTACCGTATTATGGAAAGGCCATTTTCTCCATTTATAACTTGCTCAATATTTTACAGAATGGATAAAAATAGTGGCGGATGTTGCAGTTTAGGACTTCATCAACTCAATGTATTTTGAATCATGGGAAAAGAGTGTCAATCTTGGCGCTTTTATCACGCGTATTTTCATTACTATTGTTTATGCTCTGCAAATACGCACTGCTTGGTGTGACCGTGAGTGGACAATTCTATACCCATCAGAAGATGGTCCCCAGCCTACCATACCAAGTGATGAAAGTGCCAAGTTTGGCACTTTTTCCCCATGATTCAAAATACATTAAGTTGATGAAGCCCTAAAATGCAACTTCTGCCACTATTTTTATCCATTTATAAAACTTTGCACAAGTTGTACTTGGTGAAAATGGCTTTTCTGTTAAAGTGACAAAAACCTACCAGACATGTAAAATCTGTCTTGGTGAACTTCCCCTTTCAGCAAATATTTCATGGAGGAAGCAAAAACACTAAGAAGCGCTTTGGATCCACACAAAATGCCAAATGGCAATATGCACCCAAAGAAACTTGAGGTCAAAGGTCATTCTCATCACATGACATTTCACAGAAATCTTTGCTTGAACAATCATCCCTATCCACCAAAATCTGAACTCTAGCTCTATTGGCTAGGTATTATTTTATATAATCAATGATGTACCAGGATGATATAAGGATAAAATATTGCCATAGCTTAGCTGCAGGGCTGCAGAGCAGATCAATGGTCATAGAAAATTAATTATTGCTTCAAAAATCTTCTAACATTTACCCAGTTGAAGACCTTGATATTGGAACCTGGCCATAAGGTCTACAAAGTTAGTGTAAAGAATTGTGATTGATCAATTTTTATGAAAATCAGGTCAATTTCAAAGTTAATATCGAGATGGTTGCAAGAGAAAAGTTCTTTATTAATGATATGGACTTTGTCATGTAGGGGAGGGTCACTGTTTGTTGCACATGAAAATGAGGCAGTCACTTTTTCTTGTCATCACTTTTGAAGGATTACCATTTTATGCGCAGTATCATTTTGAAATACATTGACGTGGGCAAACATACATAGAGTACATAATACATACCGGTACATACAGACATAGAGATGCCACTGACCTACCATAGAAGAAGTTTTGATGTGGCAGAACATAATCCGCATATACATACAGTACATACATAGAGATGCCACTGACCTACCATATAAGCTCTCTTTTGTATTATACACACATACCAAATGTGAGCTAATGAAAGGCTCATAAACTAAACTAGGTGCAATAGTATTATTCTTTATTATCTTTTAATGAGTTATTCACAAGCCCTGAACTATCAGGCTTGAACTATCTACCGTAGAAGAACGTTAATTGACTCAAAATCTGTATCTTAGAAATTTGGGCGCTTAGTACTGTTATTCTTGATATATTGGAATGCAAGTTTTGTCTTGAGTTGTACAACCACCATTTAATAACTGGACAGTTCCATGTTTTTTTAGGTTTGACAACTTTCTGCAAAATGAAGAGAAATTTAGAAAGGAATAGTAATCTTCTTTTACTCATAGTAACAGTCAAACATTTTATTATCGCAACAATATTTTTTTCCAAAAGTATTAACATCAGTTTATTGCTCTGTTCAGTACAAATGCAAAATTTGGTCTCTCCATTTGACTGCTGACAGCGCCCTCAAGAGGCAAGTCTGTTCTACTCCTTATATTCTGGGTCCCTGCACCCTTTTGCAGCTGGCTGTGCCATGCTCATGGAAAGGTATCCAGTATCAGGCAACATTTCATCAAGTTTAAATCTGCATTGGTTTGAATCTCTCACAACATCGGCATGGTGCTAGGCTTGTCTGGTTGAAAGCCCACTTCTATCCTTGTCACCGTACTGAATGCTCCATCAACAGTTGATGGATGCTTGAGCATGTTTTGACATCATCAATAAACACTTCCATCTATGCATCTTGGATACATGTTGTCTATCACAATTCTCATTAAAGATGTTCAATGACTGTCATGGATAGAACAGCACATATCTGACATTTTCCGTCAGCACAGTTTAGCCAGTGCAGCAATGAGGCAGGGAACAAGACTTCACTCTTATTTCACAATAAAACTGTCAGGTATTAAAGCCATCCTCAAGGACTTTCAAATAGAATCAGTCTTATATTTTGCCGGTAAGAAAATAAGATGTTGCAAAATATGCTGAAAAAGAGACTGAAAGCTCTACATGAATATAGAAACTTGCACTCCAAAACTTAAATTGATATGTAATTCCAAAATATCTCAGCTGCAATCATCATGGTTTACACCTCACCCCACCCCCTGGGGAGAATGACCCATATCTACACTGACCATTTACACACCAACCCCACCCCCTGGGGAGAATGACCCATATCTACACTGACCAATTCATGACATTAAGCCATAAAGCACCCTGATGACCTTTAAACTCAGACCTCTTCAGACGCTGGTCCCCACTGACCCACATCGCTGTGATGTAATGACTGGATCGCCAAACCTTTGTTGTGAATAGCTCCTAGACAAATTCCCTTGACAAAAGTAGTGTTGTATGAATAGTGTTTACAGTGAGTCAAGCAATGGTTAATGTGCAGCTCTAAGCTTGTAAAAAGGTTCCAACAATGAACTACAAAAATTTATGGCCTTTCTAGATTAAATGTCTTTGTATGGGTTTGTATGCATATCTTGTAAAGTGGTTTTACCAAATGGTTCTATGTTACGGCCTGACACTGGTGTTACACTCCAGATTAGCTGCATTCTTTCAGAATTTTTGCACAAACTAGAGGTAATAAAAACAGCTGAGTGTGATTATGCTATGCCAACAGTACTGCTAGTTTTGCTACACTAGGATATTTAACAGCAATAAACTGAATTCCACAAACTATTAATTTTAAATACACACTTCATTGGAAATCTTCCTGGGTGTGACCCTAGGGTGGATATCCTCAATGTTTTACACTTAAATCATTTGCTGGAGCACAGCTCAAAACTGTTTCTTCCCATGATAACAAATAAACATGAAGAGGCCATAGAATAGATTGTAGGATATTAAGAGAAGCAAACTGGCATTACAAATGGTAATATGTGAAATTCCAATTGCTGTATTCTCTGTACATTGTACTGAGAGTGAAAACAAGCCAACACTGACACAAGTGAGCAAAAAGTTAATTGTCTTTCAGCTTCCAAAAGGACTCAAGCTGCAAACCAGACAAGTTTTGTAAGACTTTGAGAGAAATCTGTCCCTAGGCCAACTATCCTAGACACATGAAGCACAAACTGGGTAAGGAAGCACAAACCGGGGGAATAAATACAAACAGTGCTTTCATTGTGTATATTATCTTCATATTTTATCTCTACATTTCTATTAATGAAAATCAAGATTACAGTACCAATAAGACTTTGATCAATGGATTTTGTAAGTTGGGTAAATTAACCTACCAAACTTTATAAGTTGGTATTAACCACTCCAACTTCAAATTTGACGAATTTTTTCATATTTTGTTTTGCATGTCCACAACAGTTGTCCTACTTCCCAAAGCATGTTAACATCACAGTAGTCAGCTTTCCAACTCGGCCTGTACACCGGTAGACTGCATTGTTATGGTTGACAGGTGAATTTTAGTCCGGACTAAAATTGAAATGCAAAAAGACAACAGTGAACTGAACACATATACATACTGTGGTGACAAGCTAAGCTTGTGGGCAGAACTAGAACTTGCTGTTGTCATACAAAACAAAAATAGTGAAAAATATCATTGAAAGTTACAGCTGCTTGCCTTTAACAGACATGTTTTGTGTCTCATTCATCCAAACTTTGGTCCAGTCACATTATTTTTGAGCTCTTAGCTTCATCAGGAAATTGGTGCAAAAAGTTTTACAGGAGATATATGCTATTGTAAATATGTAGTATAAAATGTGTGCACTTTACACAATAATGTTCCTTGCAAAATCAGCAACAAACAGACATAATAAAATAGATGCTCCTACTGCCATTTCCCTGTGGAATTGCCTGACTACAATGGGAACTTCCCATTGTAAAATGCTTTTTAGGGGTGGTATAACCCCTGAAGATGGGCAGACCAGACCACAGACGAGAGGAATCTTGTATTGCACTTGATATTTCAAAGGTAGAAAACGTTCCATTTTTGCAAGTCCTCTTGTCGTACAAGTTATGACAATCCATTCATTCCGATTTTTAGCAATCAGTCCAGTGTAAGACTGAAAACTATAGAGTTGTTCCAAAGGCCGTGGGATGAATGGATTTCAGCTGCGAATGGTGATAGCCATGGCAACCAAGCTATTTTCATTTCAACTCTTCGTCCTCTTTATCCTCTGTTTGCTGTTGTAGCATGGCAAGTTTATCCACTAAGGCTTCTCCAAAGGACAGCCGATACCCCGGGCTGACTTGATCCAACAAGGCATATATGGTTTCGAAATACTTATTGTTTGAAGTGTCCCCATTCTCATTGAAACTTCTTCCAACCACCTGTGAAAATAACAACAATAAGGGATGGTAAATTAAATAAAGAGAAACTTGCTGAAGTTACATGAATTATTGTATAAAATCAGAGCTGTTTTCACACTGAGAGACTACCATATGTATTTTCTATAATGAATATAATGACTCATGTGCTATCAATACCGTATACCGTAGAATATGACTTCATTGTTACCAAAACAACCATACATTTGGGAGAGTGAAATCTTTCCATGCAATGGTAAATTTAACTTTCTATTCAGCAAATTGATGGTTTCTTATCAGTAATTTGATATGGTTAAAGGGAGTGGGTCGTCGGAACTGCGTGTATGCAACTTTCTTGTTTACAAACAATGTATTTCATGCATGACATCCAGATGCATCTTATCAACATTTCAATTTTACAATATTCATTGTTAACAAACATGTTTCAACTTTCATCAATCGCCAATGTACCCTAGATACAGTGGTTACATCGGTCGTACAGGTCCCTGACAACCTTTGAGCACAGTTCCGGCTACCCCTCCCTTTAATTACAGACTTTACCACCACAGCCACGGAAATAAAGGTTAAGTTACTTGGAAGTTCACTGGCATTCTCCTGACTTGATGTCCAAAATATCTGTAATTTGGTCTTGTAATTTAAAACTTTCTGAAGAATATTTATTTTAGCCATTATCAATAGTTATAAAACGGAATCACTCATCACATGGATTTTGTACAAAAACACCTTGCTATTGCTACAACACATAGCACTTTTGGGCAAAACTGGATAGAAACCCCAGACC
This sequence comes from Ptychodera flava, assembly GCF_041260155.1. Taxonomy (NCBI): domain Eukaryota; kingdom Metazoa; phylum Hemichordata; class Enteropneusta; family Ptychoderidae; genus Ptychodera; species Ptychodera flava. Next base: position 78,390 of record NW_027248394.1, read on the forward strand.
GATTGAATGTCTTGTCTGTTCAAAACTTTAAGCTGAAACAAGACAGAAGTTGTCTATTTATAACACCTTTGACACATCCCTTAATCTAGCATCTGTTTTATCTGAGGAGTTCTTATCACCAAAGTTTTTACTTTTCATTGGATTCAGATCATTGTTGAATTTGTGACCATTTTAACTACGTTACTGCTATGATACAGCAAATACTGCATTTTGTCACTGCTGTGTACAGGAGCTGACATAACAGATGTACCATCATCTTTTAGAAAGTATATAAAAATGTTAATATCCGGTAGACACAACAAACGAATAATTGATTCAAATCAAACATACTTTTAATGAAACATTTGTCTCTGGTTTTATTTTTCACAGGAAAACAAATTTTAAAAATTTGTTTAGCGATGTACTATTCCAGCCTTGTGTCAACTACACTGTATTCACATTGGGATTTTCACCAAAATCAATTCGTCGCGTCAGTGGAAGAAGGTCGTAAGTGCGTTTCACCAAATTTTACAGGAGAGGAATAAAACTGATTTTCAGCAAAAATATAAATATATTGAAATTTTAAAGTCAGCGGTCCCCGAAAAAATAATTTTTGGGCTCTACTCATTAATTTCTTGGTTCGAAAAGTCTTTTAAATAAATATTTTTAGGCGAAAAATGTAGATACGACCCAGGAAGTGGACCAAAAAGAGATCAAAAAGATCGTAAGTGGCAGATACGACCTTATTGCATGGAAAACTCATGGTATGTTTTCAGTGTCAAAAGGTCGTAACTGCCGCTTCTTACCTAGTATCACATAACTTTGATGTCAGTAGTGTAGTTTACATTGACACCGGGTCGTACGATTTACATGAATGGATGTCAAAGATAGAAAATGTTTTGATCTCGAGCGGAGAAGCATTTTTTTCAGTTTTACAGACTTCCTTAGTATAGCGCCCTCAGGGTCAGAGGAACCCACACGCCACAAACCTTTTCGAATAGAATTGGAGGATATATATGCTAACCCTGGCTTCCATATCGTTATAATCACTCAGAATAATGGAGATTCTTCCCCAAACCTTATAAATTTTCTCAATTACTCCTCGTTTTATTTCATATCTTGCATGGTACCCGGGCTGCTTTACCTTGCGCCCTCAACGTCGGACAGCACAATTTGCTCAAAAACATTCCAATGCGCTGGCTTGGGAGTAGAATCTAAAAGGAAATTAAATGTCGATAAACAATTGAACACATGCCACACTGCAACCATCAAGCTTGAAGAGTTAAACTCATTTACCAATTACTGAATAAATGGCCACAAATATGTCCAGTGTCATTTTAATGATAAAATATACTCCTGTTTTGTTTAAGCATAGGTCATAGAGTGAGAAGTTAACACAAGTGTTATTTAATTGTGATAAGTTTTGTTTGTTTGTTTGTTTGCTTGTTTGTTTGGATCACACATAAATAGTACATTCGGTTACTGTTTTCAGGCTTTTCATTTTTCTCAGTCTTTCACAAAAAATTGTTTTAATTTTTTTTCAAAAACATGTTTTGATGTTCTGAACTAAGCTTTTTAAATTTACATGATAATTATTCTCTGAAAGAAAACTTCATAGAGAACTTGGACAGTTCTCACACATTGAACTATTACGCACAAGTTGGAAATCGAGACATATCAACTCAATAGAAGGCATATTAAACCAATGTGAGTCTGATACAGAACAATTTTGTTGAAAACAGAGGCCCTAGTTACAGCCACTCTGTCTTAGTGTATGCAACTGTGTCATGCACTGAACTATTACTTCACATTTTTTCCTGAACTGTAATTCATTTATTGATGCACAATTTCTTTGGTTGTTTAAAGTCAACACAAGTAGCATTCCTGCAAAAAATCTCTCAAAAGTAATAGCCAGATATTATATTAATTAATCCTTTCAGGCCTAAATTTCCTTGCCTTGCTCAAACTACAGTAAGATAATTTTATGTACACTTTCAGAAGGTCAGGCAAAGAATTCAACATTGCATCACAGTTTAATCCCAGTGTCAGACTTTCTTCTACAGAGCATCCATTGCACAACAGACTGAATGATTGAAAGGCTTGTTAATCAACATGAATAGGCACCAACAGAAAAATGGAGTCTGTTTCTGCTTTTGACCCTGACTGAAATTTTTGAAATTAACTTACATGTCTGTAACAGGCAGAGCTGACCAAGCCAGGATACCAAGACAATGCCAGAGGTTTGCAGAAATTTCAGCCAGGGGATATTTTTGTTTGTGTCTAAACCTATAATACAGTAAACTTATAGTCTGACATAGAGATTAACCTTCATGTAATATTGAAGTTCTTGTATGCTTGCCTCATATCACAGCCAAATATTATCAATCTAGAAATTGTCAGGCCTGAAAGGATTAATTATGGGAATGGCCATTGAATGTATTCATAATTAAATTTAATTAAAGTAAAATAAATAAATAAATTCACTGAAATATTCCGTTGAAAAAAGTGCATTCACTGAGGTGTTTGAAGAATGTTTTTGCCAACTTACAGTAGTAAACTCATTGTAAAAATTCATACAACCATTCATTGCAACAATCCCTTGTAATAAAAAATAGTTGTAAATTCATTGTAAAAAAATTAACTTTGGCAGTAGTTGTTAAGTCATTGTAAAATGTTCAAACAATTTGGCAATAGTGCATTGTTAAGTTTTTTTTCTTTAAATTGCTTTTTGATTTTACATTGTAACATCATTTTGTCCAATATGTATATAAACGCAGAAGTTTTAAAGTCAACGGCTTCATTAAATCCAACATTAACAATCCTGAGGTATTGAAAAAAACACTGAGGTGTTGAAAAGTTCATTGGCCAACTTACAGTAGTAAACTCATTGTACAAATTCATACAACCATTCATTGCAACAATCCCTTGTAATAAAAAATAGTTGTAAATTCATTGTTTAGAAAAATTAACTTTGGCAGTAGTTGTTAAGTCAATGTAAAATGTTCAAACACTTTGGCAATAGTGCATTGTTGTTTGTTTTTTTTGGTTTTTTTTAGAAAAACTGATTTAAATTTTGTCCAACATGTATATAAACGCAGAAATCTTACAGTCAACAGTTTCATTAAATCCAACAATAAAACACTTTTTCTGTGTTAAGAATATGACTTATTTACATTTCATTAAACACACTGACGTGTTGGTTAACATGACATTGTGTTGACCTTGTACAAAGTTGAAAAAAATATTGTTTCAGGCACGTTTAAGTAATGCCTGCAGACAGACTTGCAAACAGTTGGATGAATGGATGGATGGATGGATGGACGGATGAGGGCATGCATATGGGCGGAGATCAGACGACGGAGAAAAGGATGGACTAACAGCGCCCAATGCACAAGTCCCTTCTGATTACGTTTGAAGGGGATTAATAGTGGTGATAATGTGGTGTTTCACATGTTGTAAGTTTTCAAAGTCATGTGTTATACTTTTATCTCACAGTTACAGAGGTCAGTCATGCTGAGAATTAATTTGTTTTAAGATTTCAAGGCCATATTATTATATTATTTTATCTCATAGTTACAGAGGTCAGTTACTCTCAGATTTTATTTTATAGGATTTCAAGGACATGTTATTGTACTATTTTTGTCTCAGTTACAGAGGTCAGTCATGCTGAAATTCATTTAGTCGGAGTCTTCATCCTCATTTGGCTCAGCCAGTCTCTCTCTGGAAGCTATGCTGCAAGGGAGTTTGGCATAGAACTCGTGATATTTGGTAGGGATGAGGCCTTTGCTGCAGAGAGCTGCTAGATCTTGGTACTTCAGCATGCCGATTGGGACAGCTTTCCCATATGCCGCCTTCAGAGGATAGTTGTGCATGTCTGCCATCTGTCTTCTTCTCCTTCCTCTTGACAAAAGGATGTTGAGTGACATAAACTCTGAATCTGCGATGTCATATTTGAAGAAGATATTAGTTGGGCTTTCCTTCCTATACTGGAAACAATGGATTTTGTTCCATCTGATCTTTGTGTCATTGTCACACCACTGAAGGTTGGATACTGTATTACAGACAAGGTCCTTGAAATTAAGGAAGTTGGTGTGTTTCAATTCATGCACTCTATATGCTGGTACACTTTTCTTGGCCATTGATACTGCTGTATACCACTCACTCGGGGCAAACACATCGACATGTTTCACAGCTCTTTCAATAGTAGCATGGACAGAGTCCCCTTCCATTTGAGAATGACCTCTCTCAAAATAATTGTGGGTTATTGTGTTTATCGGCAGATTTACAACTGAGTATAGGCACATGGCTGAGAAGAAACTGTTTCTTTGTTGGCCAGTAAAGCTATCTGAGTAGTATATTACCTCATCCTTTGCCCCAAGACTGACATTGTATTTGTACAGACAGGTAGATATTTCACAGCTTCCTCGCTTTCCCTCGCCTTCATGCCACATGTAGCACTTTGCTTCTCTGGTTGCCATATTATAAACTGATAGGTTGTATGTGCTCAGTTTCCTACTGTAATAGAAGTCAGAAACGTTACATTTGGGTGTAACAAGGACTTTCTGTAAGTCAAAATTTACGGCAGCAATATTATTGTGTAATACTGCTCTATTTTTGTCAGTTTGCTTTTTCAACCGTGCAGCTACTTTTCTTCTGATATGACTGTCATACTGTTCTTTACTCTTCACTTGGTCTTCATTACTCATGTTATTATATGTCTCACAGAATGCACATTTGTCCTTTTTTGGCACATGAAAGCCGAGGTTGAATTCTCCAGAGAATATAGATTGATATACATGTTTTTTTACTGGTGTGCGGTCCTTTGTTTTACACTCCTCAACATACATCCTGTACATGGTGCCAATAGATAGCCCTGATTCAAGGTACTTCCTGTTTGAACTTTTCCTACAGTAGTGTGATTCAACTGCAGGAAATGATGCTATGTGAGTTCGGATAATGTTTTTATCTTCCTCTGTGATTGCACCAGGTACTGCACCTTTACCTCGTCCATCCTGTGAGTCTATACTTTGTCGCTTTACCAGTGTGTAGGCAACAGTCTTTTCACCAACATCAAGTGTTTTCAGGAAGACATCTTTACACACTCTCTGTTTATCGCAATGTTTTGGCAAGTTGTATATAATTGTATTCTCTCTTCGTGAATTTCCTGTGACTGTTGCTCTCTTCTTTCCTATCTTTGTTACATGTGCCTTAATAAAGTCTCTCTGACGTTCATAACTTCCTAGGTTCCAGTATTTACTGAAAATATCTTGACGTTCTTCTAATGAAAATGTTTGAACAATCCATGTTACATCGACACTGATGATATATCATCTGCCTTGCACAGACTCTTTTACCCGTGTGAGCAGTGTATTCTTGACCTGAATTTCTGAGCCTTTTCTGAATATTCCGCTTCCAATTTGTGACATTGCGAAAACGTAACCTACTCCTACTTGAATCATCTACCAAGTTATCTGCTTCACTGTGACTGACTTCGGGACTATTGATGGAGGTAGAACCAGGGTCACCAATGACATCAGTAGGGTTAGCATGACTGACCTCATCACTGACAATATCACGGCTACACTGAGCAGCTTCTATAGCACTGCAGCTGTCATAAAGCTCACACACACTACCTATCTGTGGATTTTGATTAGGCCAACTGGAAACTGCATCATTATTACTGAAAAGTAAATGACCCCCTGGACTGAAGCTTGATTCGCTGATATCAGCACCAATAACACTGTAGTTTGGCTGATATACATGTAAATCTGTAAAAGTGTTATCACTTGAAGTGGGCAGAGTGGTATCTGTTACACTCACACTTGGTCTGCTTGACTCAGTAATATCAGGAAATATTTGTGGATGAGTTACACTGATATCATTCTGCCTAACTTCAAAAGTAACACTGTAGCTTGACTGATTTTCATGGACATCTATAGTTGTGTTATTGATTGAGTTGCACGGAATGTTGTTAGGACAGCTAATGCTATTATCGCACTCATACACACCATCAGTATTTTGGTTGATTGGAATTGTGGCATTGCAGAGAAAAGGATCATCTCCAGTGACTACATCATTATCTATATCAAGCAGTATACCAGAAGTGGCAGCTGTTTCTAGGATGTCTTTAACTGAGAGTTTTTGTTTCAATACACTTAAAGGAATATCATCATTTTCATTATCAACCTCATCGTCATCACCACCACCAACACCACTATCATCCTCACCGTTATTGACAGCTATATCAACATCAGCACAAGACTCACTGTGCAAGTTATGTTTATCTGGACTTAACTTTGACTGAATAACACTCAGTGGTATATCATCATCGTCACTTTCAAAACTATACTCAATCATATTGTTCTATCACAGTCCCTCTATCCACTGTGGTTCTATGTTCTCTTTGTCACGTTCTGCTGTATGATGATCAATCATATGACGAATTATTTTCAATCGAGTAAAAGTTATTTCTTGCTTAATTATCTTCAAACGCAGCCGGTTCGCTTTTACATGGTATATCCACTTGAACTGTAGATACCTGCCTGTGTATGACTGCAGAGCCTGCCGTCTTAGTCTAGTAGTTGCTTGTAACTGTATACCCTTGAGGGTTTGAAACGCGTTATTTTTATAATCTAGCTCTGAAGACAAACAAATGCATTCTTGGCATGAGTCCATTCTAAAAAAAAACAGAGAAAAAACAGTATTAAGTGTTTGGGTATTAAATTGCAAGAAACTTATTAAAGGCTGGCGCCGGGACATACGGTTTTGAAGATTAATTTTGTGTTTGCACGGATGTTTATTGGGAGTGATTTTGAATGGGCATAAAATTCACATGTCAACAATAAAATCACCTACAGTACTGCACATGGTTATATTGACATGCTAAATACTGAGAATTTCACCATGCTTTTGGAAGTAGAACATGAGTAAACAAAAACAAAAATAGTGAATAATCCATTAAAGGTTGCAGCTGCGTGGCTTTAATGTAATGTGATAATGTCAAACAAGGTCACATTATCTCTGGTGTTAGTAAACTAGAATCAAAGAGGATACATTTTTTACACCTGAGTGCTAATGGAAGCCATACCACTCAAACTGGCAAGGCTTCTAGCGTACTTTAAATCACATGTTACTGTTCATGAGCAAATACAAATTCTGTCCTTTCCTTTCCTTTCCTTTCCTTTCCAAGTTCACAGTCCAAAGAAAATGAATATTCCTACCTCACTCGAGAATCCTCTCATGGCTCACCAAGCGATGTGACATAACGTAGTGGAACATACCACTGCAGAAAAGTTTAATGTGGCAACATAATCTGAAATGGAAATGTTTTTAGGCTATTGATTCGGTACCTGCAATGACTGTAGACAGTGTAGCGGAAGGCCGCTCTGATTGAAATTTGAATGAAGTTGTTTAAATGCGGCCCGGTCACAAACAACGTAACAGGAGCGCCCCGTCCTGCACAATCACAATTGATTCCGGTTTACAACCATGTTCAATAATAACACTTTTGATGCAACGCAATGTTGCTTTGGCAGCCTCACTTGGGATTTACACGTCCTTGATGCAAATGTAGACAGTACAAAGTAATACAACTTTCACTGACTTCGCAAAGCTATCACCAATCGTCATCACAGAGGCGAAGTGCCCTTTACTTCAGTCAAGTTCGACGACATCATCTGAATGATCGTGTAGTTTGTAAGTTCGACGACATCAGCTGAATGATCGTGTAGTTTGTTTCTCGTACACTTTGTTTTCGCCTATATTGCCTTCACATATTAGCAGTTTTATTTGGCATTCTTTTGAACACAGACGAGTACGAGTGCGGCCGTATGGTAGGAGAAAACACAAGACTTACCAGATGCAGTTCTCTGCTCAACGTACGTGGGATGCGTGTTGTTGGGCGCATCATACCGTTTTACGGCATTGCTTCAATACACGGCGCCCAACATCGACACTCACCGTTTTACAACAATGTGGTAAACACTTTACGACCAGCCTGTTTTGATACCTATCGCAATGCCAATCACTCTGTGCGTGTCTCCTACTACATTTGGGAAGGGCCCGTACATAATAGTAACATAATTTTTGCATTTTATTCTGATACCATCTAAAATACCTTTGTGTTTCGCCAATAAGCATTCGTCACTGCAGTTACGACCTTATTGCATTTATTCTGGCATCCGTACAGCACGACCCCAAAAGGTCGTATCTAACACTTACGACCTTTCTGCACAAGCGTTAACTGCAGATACGACCTTATTGCAGCAGTTACGACCTTACTGCTAAACCGAGAGGGGGATACGATCAAAACTAAAAAATCTATTTTTTTTCACCTTTTCGCGAGAAAGTTTACTAAAATTGACATTCAGCAGATGTATTAGATAACAAGAAATCATAATTTGATAAAAACTGATTTTCATCAAAAATGTCAGTTACGACCTTCTTCCACTGACGCGACGAATTGTAAAACCTTTGTGTATGTGAGTACCGTACATGTATCCACACCTATCTCTACTGAACTACATATACACACAGTTTTACACAGACAGTCAATGTACTTGACACTCTGCTATTATTGTACCGTACTATCATATTTGGCTGCAGACATGTGCAATAATGCTTAAAATTAACAGCCATTATGGATTGTGTGACAGTCCACCAGACAGTTTATTGTGTGATTTGGGTTGCAAACAATAAGTGTCAATACACTGAATTGATCAAAACACAATATTTATTCCACCACGGTGGTTGACATTCAAAGCCTGTGAAATTTGAACATTTTGTTTCCTGACATTTTATTCTGTATGTCAATAAAAATTTCTTCATTTGCTTCCTTCAGGATTGAAATACCCAGTATTCAGCTTGTCAACAATGATCCTGTATTACTATTAGATGGTTGCATTCCCAGTCAGGTTAGATTAGGTACACAGTGAAATATCCAGTATTCAGCTTGTCAACAATGAGCCTATATCAGATGGTTGCACTCCCAGTCATGTTAGATTAGTTACACAGTGAATGCCCTACTGTCATAGAGACTGTGGTTTCATTTGTATTGTTTATGATTGAATTTCTGCCAAGACTCTACAAAAATACTAAAGGACCTCAAACATGAAAAATCCACTGTGTTTGTTGACAAGCAAATACTGGAAATTTCAAGATGCTTCAACAAGTACACCTTGAAAGTGTATTTCATCAAACAAAACTACCAATAAAAATATTCCTAAGTTACAGTTACTTGGGTCTTAAAGGGCCAAGATCTCAAAGTTAATGAAAATGTTGACAAACATTCTAAGATATTTTTCTAATTCCACAAAAATTATGATGTTTGCTTAAACTATGTCATGATAATATTAATTTGCAACTGAACTGGTAAGAAATTGAGAAGACTTTAATCACAACTTTCCTGCTATTTTCAAATACTCGACATGTAAAGAAAAACAGGATGAAATGTCACAGCAGATGGCATTCATTTCCATGTGTTCAAGTTGATGACCCAAGGTTGTGTCAGTGAAATTCTACTCTAATGGGTGTAGCACCTTGATTATTGTCTTTTGTATGATCTCATAGATGCAGATATTTATGAAAGGCTGATGTGCAACGTCTTGGAAGCTGATGTCCAATTTGGTGGCTGAATCTTACCATAATAAAAATACAGAAAGACTCCCTAAGTTGCTGTGAACAGTGACAATCGACCAATCAGATATAACCTTCGGAGCATGCTGCACATCAGCAGTTTATGAATGCTGCACCAGTTTATAACAGTAGTAAAATTTAATAAGCAGTCCAATTCCATGGCTAAAAATACATGTGTGCTCATCCTTAGGTATGTACCAGGTATAGCTAAATGTTCTACATTGAAGTGTAAAGTAAATGATTAAAATACTGAAAAATCTTGCATCTCATACACATGTAGGCCTTTGTAAGTTATACACTGCCTTTATTGCAGACAACACCAGCATTAAGGTAGTTTGCACCTTGAAACTTCAAACTTTCTATGAGTAAACTTTAAATCGTTCACCTTTGAAATGAAAATCAAGGATCACCATGCGAAATTTGGTATCAGAGAAGCAAATTACCGAATATTTACTGACTTTGAAATTCAAAATGGCTTCCGACTATGTGTTAATACTACTTGGAAGGGGTACTCATTAATTTTCAAAAAACTGAGATTATGAAAATTTTCCCTATTCCAAGAGCTTCAAAATGAGCCCAAACAAGTGGTAGACCAAAAAAGTATTGTAAAATTTTGAGACTTGGAATATTTGTTCCTATAGTGCTAACTTACAGTAGAACGCACCTCAGGGACAGATATCCGACTCTCAAATTTCTACAATTCTTTTCTGATCTATCACATGTGGGGGCTCATTTTAAAGCTCTTGAAGAAAAAAAACTTTCACCATCTTAGTTTTTGAAAATCCGAAATTTAATTTTTACCCATAGATTAACACAGGGATGGCGGCCATTTTAAGTTTCAAATATTGCAAAATGTTCGGCGATTTTTCGCTAGTTCTACACTCTGCACCATGACCTCGAGTTTTATTGCTGATTTGGTAAGAGGATGGTCGAAAGTTTCATTCAGGAAAGTTTGAGCTAAAAAGTCTTTCACTTCGAGGCGCATGCTGCCTTACAGAGAACACTCAGTGGTTTTGTCCATCTTGCCAGCAGACCAATAAAATAAAACAATGGACCCTTAATTACCTATTTTTAGACTTGGCGGTTTGTTTACAACTATTTAATGCTTCCAAGGAACAGACATCCGGACTGTGGTTTACTCTGAATCAAACAAAACATTTTTATAGTCAACATTCATACAAAAATCCTAGTTAAAAATTGTCATGTCCCAAGTACACGTATGTCATAATTTGGAATGAAACTACACTTCTTTATTAATTCTGTAACAAAAGTTTTCAAAAATTCAATTCTATGTCACTTTCAAAAGTTTTTGAACCAATTTTCAACCCCTTTCTAAATCAAGGTGTGTTTCAGTCCTTTAATTTTTCTATGTATCTCCTGGGCTTTTTACTAAAATGCATATTCTGACTGCATGCTACATGTGTGTAACTTTACATTAAACTTAAAGGGCCAGTAACGCTAACTTTTGATAATTTTTTCATCATTTTTATTTTTAAAGTGAAGCAAAATTCCTTGTTCCTTGTTCTACTCTCTGTGTTGATATGCACAGTATTTTGGGAGGCACCGTGGACCAATGGTTCAAGTCCCGGTAGATCCAGAGTAGCGGATTCACTGTCGGTGGACGGTGAATTCGAGACTCTAGCTCCGTGTTGTGCCCTTGAGCAAGGCACTTTACTCCTAAGTGCTCCATTGGGGTAGTGGGTTATGGGTACCTCATCCTGTAAATGGAATAGCGCCTAGCGCCCGTTGGATGATGGAAAAATAAAAAAAAATAAAAAATAAAAATATAATATTCAGCTTGTATCGGTATACTCAGCCCATACATGTGTACACTGCATTTTTATTGTCGAAAACTGACTTCTGGTCCAGACTAGAATTCAAATGTAAACAATAACAATGTATTTTACACATGTATAGACGCTAAGTTGACATGGTGAATGTTTCAACATTCTTTTGGGGAGTAGAATAAGAAGTTGCAATTGATATATACAATAAAATAACGAAAAAACCATCAAAAGTTAGCATTACAGGCCCTATAATGTTGGGAAAAATTGCATCACTTTTTGACTAATTTGTGTTGAGAAAACAAACTATCTTTTCAACTTTTCATTTATATCAGTGAATGATGTCATACCATGAGGGACCATCACTGCTGTACAAGAGGCTATCATTATGACTAAAAAGCACAATTGGTAAATGAAACCATTGCATGTAACATTAATTTCTACTAGTACAAAGCAATAGAGTCTGTAACATATGTTACAGGTATCTTGCAATCTTGTATTTGCAAGATGCGTGAAACATACCAATATAATTACTTTATACTTTTGGTCATTTATGTTTATTTGTGTTTGTATATAAACAATAACAATTTGTCATTGTTTATAACACTCGTTTGGCATTGAGCACTGTAATTTCCACAAGGCATCTGTACACATGTACCTGTGTGTGTGTGTGTGTGTGTTTGCCAAGGATTTGAAAGACAGGTAAACTGTGTAGGAATTCTAGTACCATTTCTGTAATTGTCTTAATACCGGTATGTACTTTACTTGTTCTTTAAACATCAAGAAATCCCCCGTGGAAAAACAGACCATAATCCATGCTGTAATCTGACACCAGTCTCTGACGTTTGAAAGTCAAAAGGTGGAATCCATGCCTCTCAGTGTTTTATTATGTTGCAAAGATGATCAACATCAAACACTGGAAAATCATAAATTATGCAGAGCATAAATTGCGGTACGGTGTTGATAAAGAAAAGGTTTTTAGGAATACCACCACCATTCCAGTAGTCTGTTACCTGATTGGATTGTATTGACATTCTGAGGGAAACCATGGTAACTTGACTTGCTAATCTCAGTAAAATTCAACGGGTACTTCCCTTAACGAAAACAGTGTTCATTGAAATTTAATATTCCCAAGATTGAATTTTCTGGAAGTTTGAAGTCAGGTAATGTCAGATTTTGTGGGCTTTCATTATTGCTCTGATAAGTCAACGAATTTCAAATTTGAAAATAGACAACAAACCGATCACATTACATCTGACGAGTCAATGAATTTTTGATTTAAGTCTGCATAGACAAACTAATAAAATAAGACTGAAAGTGCCCATGACTTTCAATTTTGAAATTTGAAAAGACAAACTAATCACATTAGATCTGACAAGTCAATGAATTTCACTTCTTGTTCTACCGGTACTCCCCAGAGCATCTTAAGATATGCAGTATCAGCTGTCAACTCAGCCTGTACATGTTTATAATTTGCACTATTATTGTTCACAAATGAATTCTAGACATATGACTTAGATTCAAATGTAAACAATAACAGTTCGTTTTATGCATATATGATATGATAGATGCTGTGCTGGCAGGCGAAATAAACATGCTATACGTGTTTAGTAGAATAAGACACTATACTTGATACTAGACACTAAAACTAAAAACGAGTGAAAATCCAAAGTTACAGCTACTGTTCCATTGAAGGATCCAATGCAGTGAAATATGGGAGACACATATCTTCAGCTTAACCCTTTGAACCTGGCTCGGACAAAATGTCCGATGATGTCATAGAGTACCAGGGGGTCAGGGTGCAAAGGTTTAAATCTCTAATTCTTGCACATGGATCTATCCTCAATAATGATAACAGTATTGTTGCACAAATATGTGGGCGTTATTGAAAATTTTACCGGTAGCATAACACGATAACAAATTTTCTCACAAGTAACAATCCATTGCCTATATTGTTTTCAGTTATTATATCACTTCTGCCATTATTCATTTTCAATTTTTCAAATATCTTTATGATATGTCTCAACTTGCTGTGAATGAGGTCTATAGATTAATTTATGCTAATTGGTCATCGTTCATTTTATACAGACAATTGTTAATACTATACCCCTGTATGTTATTAGCTTCATCGCTTCAATGCAATTTTGTAGTTCAATAACTTGTTTTATCTTTCTCTTTGATAAAAAAGTAAAAGACTTTAAAGTTTATGTACAGGGGAATAAAAGGTGTGGTTTATCATTCTCAATGGTGAAGCTACAACTGAGTTCTGGATATCAGGGTGTTCACCAAAGTACTGTGTGGTAGCCTAGATTTTGTTAACCCTTTGAGAGCTGTAATTTTTCCTATTAAAATTTTGGTGTAACATTTTATCAATTTTTTAATGAATTTTTCTGTAATTTTTTTGATAATTTTGGACCGAATGACAACATCAACATTTCATAAGCTACAATTTTTCATCAAATTTTGGCAAAAATCTGAAAAAAATTTGACTGGGATACATTTTATAAAGGTCACAAAAATTGACTTTGGTGCTCAAAGGGTTTGTAATGAGATTGGACCCATGAACAGAACAGTACATGGAAATGAAAACATCACCACTGGTACAGCACTGAATTTTATTGTATTTTAATGATGAGGTTTGACCAAAGTGCAAGAAAATAAATGTGCTCGCTATAAAATACATAAGAACAGTCTTCTCACACAGTTCCAAAGGTTGGAGTGTGTTTTTTTTGTTTTCCTGATGAAACTAGTATCTTCATCTTCCAGAATGAAATCATGAGGAAGGTGTCAATCCATAATCACAATTGCATACTTTTGACTAAAGATTTAAATTTCCATGTTTGATAATAAGGGATAAACTTTAGGTCAGATCAATATTTTGTCATGTTTTCAATGAGATTGAATTCATGTTCAGTGAACAGAGAAACCACATAGATTTTTATGACACAATGTGAGAAGCTTCATTGAATACATATCAAAGGAAGCATCTCATAGGCTTATAAAGAGACCTACACCAATAGGATGCCATAAACTGTGACATGGACCAATCAGGATTAAGTTTATAAACATGTTGTTTTTCAATTGAACATTACTCAACTGCTAACAGACCCATCCTTTGTGTAAGGGAATATATGCTTTTGGTATGAATTGAAAAAATGTGAAAATAAGATAAATCCCATTCCCTCCAGGGACCATTATAAAAATAAACACCTGCAAAAAATTATGAAATGGATATCTGACAGACACAAAGCAGATCTAGATTATTGACACTTGATCATTGCTGGTACTTTTAGCTCCAGCTTAGCACTTTGGTAAATGGTTGGAATCCACTGATGTGAAATTAATATGATTAAAGGATTAAAGCAGAGGATGAAACCACGCAGTCTGCATGCATCATCCATTTCTGCCTTTTGATTCCTGGAATTTGAATATTACAGGAAAACGTTTAGTGACTTTACAGTATGGAATTTCAAAGAGATCAATATGAAGAAATTGATTGATAAAATGAATGTCTTGCAGCTGAACAGTGACTATTGATTATGACTTCAGTCATAACGCAATAATAAATTTCTCCAACATTTTACAGAAATTTTATATTGAATTCATGGTAGAACTTCCAGTATGATTTGAAGTGTTTTACTGAACTCATGTATACAGTTAGCTAAATTAGCAGTAAGTAACAATTGATTTCTTTTCCATTATTTTGATTATCAGTTGGTGAAACGAAATTTCTTGTTCTAATTCTAAAATGATGTTGAAATACCCAGAATTCAACTTTTCAACACAGTCATGTATAAATGGTCAAAGTTACTTTTGAAATTAATTTATTCCAGCTGAGAATTCATTCATCAATGATAGGATTGCATATTATACGTATACCTATAAGCATTGTGTTACGTTTGTAGGACCTATCCTTTGTATTTCTGTACACTTTGGGGGCAATCTGAAACAGGTTTCTGTTTCAGTGAACAAAAATAATGACAACACTGTCAAATGTTATGGCTACTGTCTCCTGAATTTATTGTGCAAAATGTGTTTGGCATTTAAACAAATTAAGATATTTCTTATACAATTAATGTATCAATAATTATCAACAATCACTGAATTATTTTGCATATTTTCTGAATAAAAAATTATCTTAAGTGGTAAATTTTACTTTTAAAGCATCATCAGATAATGTCAGAATGATTCAGAAAATCTACTGTTTCTTTGTTGTATCAGAGTATGACCTCTGGTTGACCCCACCACTGAAAAATAAAAAAAACATTGCAATGTGTCAATATGTTCTTTCTTGATATGGGAGTCAAGAATGAAACAAAAAATAAAAATAATAATTACCACAGGAACATCAAAATAATATCTACATTGCTTTTTCTATTAGCTTTAACTGCTTATGATTTTATTCATTTGTTTGTTTGTTTGTTGGTTTTTTTTTGGTTTTTATGTCAATTGCAAAGTCTTGTAGCATGTTAAACACACCTGACCTAGTCAACATAGATTCTATGTGTGTAAAATACACAAGTATTATTTACATTTGAATTCTAGTCTTAGACCAAAATTCACTTGTCAACAATAACAATGCAGTCTATGTATTGACAAGCTGAATACTGTGTATCTCAACATGCTTTGGGGAGTAGAACAAGAAACTGTAGATGATATTCAAAACAAAATGGTGAAACATCAAAAGTTACACTTTAGCAAAAATTTTCTATTGACGTCTGCTGAGATTTGAATAGATTTTCGATTTCTTTAATAAGGCCTGATCTTCACGAAAATGTCTACAGATTTATTGCATTTTCAGTATGATTTTAAAATGTGTGGAATTTGTGAACAAAAGGTTCAAAATAACAAATGTAAATAATAAATGTAGAAATGGATTTGAACAATTTATATCTACATGACATGAAGCACAGATCTATGACAGGCAACAATCCTATATTTTTTTGTTAAATATTACTATTATAGGTCGCTGACATTAAAATATAATGAGTGAACACAAGTACACAGACACATGCCTGGGGCTGATTTTTTTATGGGAAAACGTTACACTGTGTGAAATTAGGGAAAAAATCATGTGGTACGTTGTCTGCAATATTAGACCATCTCTAAACTGTTAGCTGTAGTGTAGAAGTAGTGACATGCAGTTGATGTTATCAGTGAATCAGCAGACACTACAATAACAACTTAACATGACTGACTAATCTGATGAACTCATTATCCCTGATCAGTATATGGAATAGGTATTTGGAATTGCTGCTGTGAATTGCCTTTTCTACTTTTGCTGATTTCAATTTCTTTTCAAAAATGACAGGACGTCAGCTGTACAGTACATTCAGCATCACACTTTTTATCTTTATTTCATCTTTTATTATATTCTGTTGTTTCAAAACACAGTGAATGAACTGTTTTATGTAATAACTTTCATGTCTCACGATCCTCAATAATACATATTCTATTCACGAATTGTGCGTCTTGCCTAGACATTGCAGACACTATGCTTGATCCTCCCTAAGGGGCGACGTCAAAAGATCGATGTTTGAAAAAAAACTTAATTGCTTAAGTTTGGGGGTGGGGGGTTTTTGGCCAAATTAATTTCTGTGCAGTCAAAAACGATTTAACGTCTTTTTGGCAAATTTTACGATTTCAAGGCTGTTTTTTGTACGCTAAAACCGATCCAGTCACCCGTATTTTTGTTACTTTATAGTTTTTCAATTTTTATTTAATTCAATGGTACATGGTACGTCGTTTGAAAGAATTAGTACAGGGTATGAGTCCGCAAATGTTTTTCAATTTTAGGTCAGTTAAGTTAGAAGGGAGGGTGGGGGGGTCTGAGGCCAAACTTAAGCAATTAAGTTAGATTTATTATGTTGAACTTTTGATGTTGCCCCTAAGTTGCAAAACCCTTCTATGTTGAATTTTGCATATCATTATTTGATCTATACATTGCTAGTGAGTCAATGCCTAAACCATGGACAGAAGTCTATGCTATAACGACCTAAAATTTCTCATAATGATCCAGTTTAATACATAAAGAGAAACGGACAAGTGTCGAAATCAATCGATGAATGAGAGAAAATTAAAGTCACTATTTTAAACCCAACTTCAATGAGTCTACATATGTTGTACTTTGTTGTTGAGAAACTGAGTAATTCGATTTGTCACAGGAAATCCACGTCGATAGATTACTATATAGATTTTATAGTATAGATTAAGTTCACCCTGATCAATATGAAAACTGCATGACTAGCGTGAAAAAAGAATTTGGTGGTTGGAAGCGAAGCCATCTCTTATGAAGTGAAAGTTACATGTAATCGATTGCCGGAGTCGCAATTCATTCTCGCAACATCCACAGAACACGTTATTTGTATGCTTACAACTGAACGTGAGTAGAATATCGAACAACTTTGAAAACAATCATCAGCTGCCACGTCCCGTATATGTGTATATTTTACTTTAAAGTATAGTTTCAATGGTTTCGGAAACACATGTCAATAGTTTTGATTCACACGTTTGCTGTTATTCTCTACTCACCCGAAAGCCTTTCAAAGACAGCTCAACACAGTACTTCTCATCCTCCTTTGTCAGTAAGTTGAGGTACACAACTTCATCTTTTTTCGGCAACGTCTCGGAGATCTCCACGGACTTGACGGCGAACGAGACTTCTTGAACCGCTGCTTCGGCTTCAACTGCCATCAGCCTGCACTGCTCCTCGCCGTCAGACATGTTAACGACATCGAAACCATCAACAAAACGACTGCATGATGCGTTACCGGCTGCTTTGAGGTCAAAGGTTTCAATTGCACTGTTCAACAGCCGCCCGGTCGATGAAGTTGTAGGACTTGTTGTAAACACGCAATTTTACAGCACAGGCGAGGTCACCTCGACAGCGCCACCTAGGGATGACCTTTCGATCATTTTCTGCACGTATATGCTTTTCACAGTTGCTGAAAAGACAAACAGAGGGGACTTTGCGATCCATTATAAATAGTCTGGTCTTTGGGATATTTCTGAAGAAAACCAAATGCAAAACCTGGTTATGTTTCGCAAATAGTATTTGAGATATGTTCTTAAAAAATATACATGCCAACTTAGCAGGTTTTTTTCTCTCTCACATATACTTAATAATTTGTTTGTTCTTACTCTTTTGCATTATTATAAAATGTTTTCTGTATTGTGATCTTGTTATTACTTGTTTTCTTGTTTTCACCGTACTGTATCCACAGAAGATTTAGTAGGGTAATAAGGTAATGATAATAATTATTATATTCGTCGATGCCACTTTTTCAAGGTCTTGGTCAAAATATGTAAGTTAGGTAGTGTAAAACATGTCTTTGTGTGGTGGCTCATATGAACTTTACACTTCACTAGGGTACTGAAGGTGTGTGCTAAGTTGTAGCTAGTTGTACTCACAGGCATGCGAGTCACGTTGGGGGTGAGCGAAAGAAGAGTCCAACACAGCCATTTGTGCAAAGTCAGTATTGTTATTTTTAAAATTGAATTCAAATCCGGACTAGAATTCTTTTGCAATCGATAACAATTATTACAGTCTTTACACATGTATATACAGAGTATATGACAAACAGAGACATTACAGAGTATATGACAAACAGAGACATTACAGAGTATATGACAAACAGAGACATTACAGAGTATTTGACAAACAGAGACATTTTGAAACAAGCTAGCTTTCGCGAGACTTACAATAGTTGATGCAATACAAATTGCTAACTCACGCTAGAATTCAAATGAGCTGCAGATCGCCACCAACGATATCTTTAGTATTCCTCTGTTTTGAGACACTGTCGCAATATTCTAACCAGATCTAACCATTAAAATTGCCCATTATAATTGATTTTCGCTGGTCAACATGATTGCTGGGCAGTTACAATTTTAATTACAGATCTTTTGTTGTTTTTGAAATAATTGACAGCCCTCTTTTATAGCTCTTTGGCACAAATCTGCTATGCACAATTTATGGGAATTATAACCCCAATGCCAATACCTCACGCTGCACTCACTCTCAGGTCAGCCTGTTTACATATTATCAATTAACGTCTATAAGTGCACAGACATTGATAGTTTTGTATAGGTAAAATTATTCAGTTTTGTCATGGACTACCATGTATAGTGTATCAACATTTTTGGTGAAATTAAAACCAAATTTGTTATACACATGTACGCATGTGCTTTTGCTAATCAAGTACATTTACATTATAAATGCGCAGATATTGCTTGCTTTATATTGGAAAAAAAATATTGTTTATTGTTTTCTCATAGATTACCACGTATAGTGAGTCAACACTATCAATGAAATCAAAATATCATTTTTTATACACACATGCACTCCGTACCTGCCACTATCTACATATATAAGTATAAAGATATCATTTTAGCTCGTTTTGTATTTGTATGGGGAAATGTTAAAAGTTGACCCAACAGACTGCAGTGTATAATGGTTTGATTTTTGGACGAAGCACTATATTGGTGATATTTTGCCTTTTAATAGTAGTGCAAGAATGACGACCCTCACCAAAAGGCATTCATGAAATTTCATGACCCTTCAAGAACGCTTGTACAAAAAATTGTGACCCACCAGCAATTTCTGTTCCATCCCTTTGGGGATCTCAGAGTAATAGCAAGTCAGAAGGGGATTTGAACGCATTTTGTGTTTACTAGCGGCATTCGAAAAAAAATCTAAGAATTTTTTAGGACTCCCAGAGGTGTTTGTGTATGCAGGTTAGGAGTATCTTTGCCCGTATCAAAAGCACTCCGCTGGCAGTGAACAACCCCTAAAAGCTTCCAACAACATTAGACAAAAGTAGAGGAAGGCAAAACTACTTGTCTGCACATGAAGTTTACTTGGGGCAACTTTGGTCATTAAAATTACAAGTTGGGTAGAGTAGAACACTTTCATGAATACCATACCTTGCGGTTTTCGGTCTTCACTAATTCGATAAAAGATTGAGCTGATGTACGATTTTTCTGTTTTCTTTTAAGGTAGTATGCGCCTCGGGGACACATATTTGGACTCTCAAACGTTCTATTTCTTTTCTGATCTACCACATGTGAATGATCATTTGAAGCCCTTGGAGTAAGAAAACCTTTCACCATCTTAGTGTTTTAAAAATCGGAAATTGTATTTTTCTTCATAGAGTTAACAAAGGAATGATAAAAAACCGGGAAATTCGGCCATTTGTGACAGTGAACATAGAAATGAGTTCCCTAGGTTTATGATGAATGGCAGGGCCCCTACAGAGAGGGACATGTGTTTTCTAATAGTCTTGTTTTGTTAATTCCTATATAGGATGCATGGTGCCCAGGTGATGAATATATTTTATTTCCATTTGTTTTCTGACTTTTGTTTGTGTTGAAGATATTTTGCAAATTCCAAATATTGTGATATTATTAATATTGTGGTTCTCCATGTTAAAGTCCTCGCTTACTAGTGTGCCCTTTTTGGTGTTTATTATTATATTTTCGCCTTCGTTGTCCTTAAGAACACACTGTAATTGTCGTTCCTTTTTTTCCATTGTGCTTGTATAGCCTCTGATGAAGTGTACGTCCGAAATGTTAGGAAGAACAAAATCTGGTGTACAGTAGCAGATGGGTCTTGTCAACTTTTTTCCATACCTCATGTAACTTTTATAAAGGGATATTTCCAGTGCAGGGCAATTACTGACGAAAGAATGTTTGTTTCAGTGCAGAGCTGGGGTATTTGAAGTTGCCTTTTGCATTCTTCGTTAATTCATGCTACGGAATTTCTCCGGTGCCACGCGTAACTCCTCATAAAGCACTCCGTCGTAGAAGAACCGTTATTAAGTGCTCTTCAGTTTTCTAAGCTGAACTTGCCAAGTACAATGCAACGGTTTCTACCGAAGCGTCCATATCTATCTCAAAAAATAACTTTATTAATTTCATTTACCCATTCACTAGGAGGAAGGCCTTCAACATGAATAAAATATGAAATATTGAACTGTTCAAGGTCATTACAATAAGGTGTGAAACGAATGACTTTGTCCTTATATGCATAGGAATGACGAACTATAGACACAACTAAATACGTCACAATAATTGATCAGACTAGGCATGATCAACTGATCTAGAGAACATAGGCCAATAGTGACACATGTCTTTTATACGTTTGTATCGAGTGACATGAAATATTTGTTGAAAGCAAAGCGAGGAAACGTTTTCAAGCCCGCACAGGAAATGGTGTGAAAGACGGAGTAGTCGACGGACATAGACATTGGGGTACTGAAACAAAACCTTTATGGACTGCCCTGCCACGACACTTGACAAACATTCCACCTGCATAATCAAGAATTTAAAAATAATTATACAGATCTGGTCTTAACGATACGTCATTCTGTCTGTATGTCTGTCTGTCTGTATATGTGTGTGTATTCATGTATGTATGTAATATGTATGCTGCCTGTATTTATGTTAAAATTGTTTTTGAATTATACGACATTTTTATTTGTTTAGCTGATTAAAGCTGTTTTGGAAGAGTAATTTTTTCTGACACCAAACTGCATATTACAAAGGAAAGAAGCAGGTTAATAAGAATAAAGTCATACGTAAGTTTATGTGAGAAAGTTCGAGAGAGGAGATGTATAATTGACTATAGGTCGATAGTATTAGACGTTTAAAAAACGCAACGCATCGTATGTAGACTAGTGCAATAGGTTAAAGTCTAGTGAAATAAATTTTCTAAAAGTGTATGTAATTTTGAGCGCGGCCACCTAACATGAATCAGAGGTAGGTCTGTAGAGCTTTCATTAATATCATCAACTCCCCGTAGATCGTCCACCTAGCAAGGACTCATAAAGTAATTTGTTCAAAACAAAGCGACAGCCCAAGTATAACATAATTTTGACAAAGATCTGCATGGTAACAAGATCAACAGAGTCACAGAGTTTTCGATATTGACTGATAGTCGCAACATGACCATGAAATGTATTTGCAATTTGCAATAATATACTAATGCAGATATCAACGTTGAAGTTTTGTAATTGTTGTTATCATGAACACGATGTATTAGGGTGTCTTTATTCGTAAACGATATTGCTTCGCTCTCACAGCACTGAAAACATCCATGTTACGAAGGGTTTCATGTATTTTATACTTGTAAAATAGACAGTGTGAGCGGGATCTGATAGTCTGAGTGAGAAATATTGCTTCTTCACATATTGCTTCTTCATAGCAGCTAAAATATGAAGGAAAGTCATTCTGGCTGCAAACCTTTCAGCATGCGCTCAATAATTGTATAATTCATTTATTTTATTTTATTTATTTACTCACGAACCAACAGGTTCCCCATAACAGGTTCGTTTGAAATAAAATATAGTGTAAAGTATGTAACAAAATGAAGCAAAAGACGAACAGAACATTTCACGTAGGAATCAGCAGAACAATGACAAACTGACAAAAAAAACTGCCATACAAAATTTAGTTCGCAAATCCGGATATAATAAATTTACATATGCATCACTTTGTCAATTAAATAAACGCCAAACGGAATTGCATGAATAATAAATTGTTTATTTAACCAGAAAAAGGTACAATTACAGGAAAAAATAACGAGGGATGTATTACAGTGAAAGTATGACTTATCTGGCGAGTCCATGGCCCACTATCAACTCATAACAGTAAACGATGATGCCATAAGGGGCTTTAGTAAGGACAAAAAATACATGTTGGAAATAAAGAGAAAATAAAAAATACATTAAAATAGATAAACAACTCAAGAAAAAGATACAAATTATTCTGTGTTCATTATGTAACGTCTTAATTCAACTTTGAACCTTTGTCTGCACGTAATTTGCTAATAAATGAAGATGGGGTAGAGAATTCCAATGTTTGATTGCTGCGTACTTATTGTTGTGTTGTGTGACTATAAGCCTTGTTTTAGGAATACAGTAATTGCAATGCTCAACTGAATCATCATGATTCCAATTTTTTTCATTCACATATTTAAAAGAGCTACAATTCATATTTGTAAAAGCATCCGGAACATCATCTTGGACATGTGTTTGTAATTTACGGCGAGTTAGTATACAAAGAAAACGCTGACTACGAAAACTATAACACAGACAGATGGGACAAAATTACAGAATCTCTGGGGGAGATAAATAAACAATGAATGGAACAACAAAGAAGCAGCAACATACGTGGCATAAATGTATGAACCCGTAAAGAAAGGAGCAGTAAGGTATAGTGAGAGACACTTATCAAGCGACAGTTAATTTAATGAAATAGAACCTATATTGGGCATTTTGACAGATTTCTGAATTTGTTGTTTTCAAAGGTGAATTTTAGTGTGAAATCTACGGCCACTGAAGTAGCTGTAAATACGCGTTATTCATGGGCGTGCGAGCCTTATTGTTCGATACCATTTACATGACTTTTGTTCGATAATGCAGGGTGCGATCATACGGTAATATGATAACAGCGTTCGTATTTTGGGTAGTGAAATACAAATCATAATGTGATAGTGTTGTGATTGTAATGTCATTTACTATGGCGCGATATGGGCGAGTTGGATTACCTGTCATGTCGCCAGTCGCACACCATGAAAACTAAAAAAAATTGACAGCATGAAAATATCATCTTGACTGATGATCAAAACACAGACTGAATTAATTGGACTCCTATAGCGTTTATGTTTTGTTATGCTGGGATACAGTGACAATAATTTTAAAGTACGCCAAAACGTTTACCTACGAAAAGCTACTTGAAAAGTTTATATACATGATTTTAAACTGATCGATCATTTTGAAACACGCACATTAAAACGTGTTTGCTTCACGGGTAAGAATGGAAAACCGTATTCAAAACTAAACCTGAGTGCTGTCTTGCCAGATATTCAATTATTTTAAACGTTGTCTGTATTATTCGTTTTTGGACAGAAGACACAATAATTTATGTGAGATAAATAGTAGCGAGAATTAATTCCAATGATACTCAAGAGATAAAGGGTTTACTTCAGACACAGAAATCATCAGAAAGCAAAGCAAACACCAATTTATATTTCCTTAAGTTAGTATTAATCAGATCATCAACACTACAAACTTTGAACTCTTTCAGTGTGCAGTGGCATTCCTACGAAGTCGGATCAGTTATGTCTGAGACACTGTGATCCTTCGATGCTTTCGTTTCGAAACCCTGAGTTGTTCCTTCTTGAGTCGTTTGAATTTATGTGTTTTCTTTGGTTCATGTTTGATTGCTTTGCACTTCTAATAATATTGATAGAATATATGAAAACTGTTACTGCGTCTTTCCCGTTCGTTTGTTTGTTCAGTCGTTCCTTCACAAATGTGTATTTTATGTTTCTTTGAATGCGATTATCATTTGTTTCGAAAATATTTGTTTCAGTATTTCATGGGATATCTTGGCATCATCACGTAACACTGAAAATCTATGACATTTTATTGGGAAATTACTATGTAACAGGTGTCTAAATATATATACACACACAAACACACACACATACACACCTACACACACACATATACATATATAAATATATATATATATATATATATATATATATATATATATATATATATATATATATATATATATATATATTAAAATATTACAATCACGCAAGCATTTCCACTATTGATAAAACAGAAACATCTCAGTGTCTCTCTGTCTATCGACTTTCCTGCTTTGTAGCACCTCAATTTCCATCGGTCTGTTTGTCCTTCAATCACACACACATTATATATATATATATATATATATATATATATATATATATATATATATATATATATATATATATATATATATTATATATATATATAAATGTCGGGCTTATCAACACATACTGTGTGTACTTTAGAAGAAAACGTGTTATACCCTGCCACGCAGAGCAGACTGGCATTCATGTAGACGCCAGAGTAGTAGCCGAGGCCCTAGTCTTTGGTCCTTGCAAAATTTGCAGCCACTTCAGTGTGTGTATACGGTGATTTGTGTCTTTCACTATTTTTTTCCCCCATTGTGGCGGGTGGTAACGTAGTGATCGGAACATGTACACAGAGGTCCACACAGCATCGTACTTATGTGCACCAGCTGTGGTGACAGCCTAGACTTGGTTCAAGTCGGTGAATTTCTAAAAAGAACTTTTGTGATAGTTTCTCTTCTGACTCTCCTTTTCATTTAAACCTATTTGGAATTTATCAGCCCAGGCCTCAAGCCAGGTTTTCCTTGCGATTAACTGAACGCGTTACCTTTGAGTCTGCGCAGTAGTGGGTTTATTGTTTCTGCCGATTCCGGGAGAAACTCCCCCTGTATAGAGTTCACCCCACTCACGCGTTTCACATTAAAACAGAACACAAATCATCGCATTAATCCCACTCAAACATTCAATAATCACAGACTTGAACCAAATCTAACAGTAGCCCACAGTTACTGAAAAAGACCGACTGAACGTTAACTGAAGTTAACTTCCCTACTGTGTTGCCTCTCTTTTACCACGGTCCCTTTTACTGAAGTACACGTGCACCACGGCGACTGAACTGCGAATCTCCTTTCTGAAATATTTTTTCACTCACTCAATTAAACTACATTGGGTGAGTAAGGAGATCAAGCCAAGATATCCATGAAACACTGAAACAAATATTTTCGAAACAAATGATAATAGCATACAAAGAAACATAAAAGACACATTAGTGAAGGAACGACTAAACAAACAAACGAACGAACGGGAAGAGACGCAGTAACAGTTTTCATATATTCTATCAATATTATTAGAAGTGCAAAGCAATCAAACATGAACCAAAGAAAACACATAAATTCAAACGACTCAAGAAGGAACAACTCAGGGTTTCGAAACGAAAGTGTCAAAGGATCAAATATTTCTCGCTGACGCACGGGTGTTCCGCTGGGTATTCTACTAGATCGATCGATTTTTTGGTCGATCTATCGATCCCGTAATCGATATGCCCGCCCCTGCAACCTATAAGTGAGTATTTAGGTTGCAGTGGCGGGCATGTCGACTACGGGTCGATAGATCGAGCAGAAAATCGATCGATCTAGTAGACTATCCAGCTAATGAGCGCCTGTGCGCATTAACGTATTGCTCGTGTCGTTTGCTAAGATACAGTCAGTTTCGCGTAGCGGCAGATTATCTAGTTTAGCCTGATAAAATAACGTCCACAATCAAAGTCCCTCCACAACCGTGGGGGGGGGGGAGACTGTGCCACGATGTTTGTTGGAGAGCGCTCCAGTCGGAATATTTACATGGCAACGTTAGCCACGCCTGACACAGGCAGGCTGTCCATGACGTCAGAGTATTACGCGATATACATCATTCTCTTTTCGCGGTATGTCAAAACAGAGGACCGAAAAATACAAAAGTTTCTTACGACTTACCACTTACCTTCATGATTATTTGTAATATCCACCTTCTCTGCTCGGTTATATCGTTATGCTACATAATTCCTCACCACAAGAATTTGGAGAGTGTTCTAGTTGGGGTATTTACATGGATTTCTGGCTTTTTTTGCTTATGAGCGCTAAAAGTGTCCCGAAACATTTGGCGTTTATCTCGGTTTCAAAGTGTGAACAGGATCCGGTGTCTTGGGAACAGCGTGAATTGGCGTGCGTTCACACGCAGCTATTGAACCTTAACCACAGAACATACAAGTTACTATATTTCAGGATTGTATTGAATATTTTAGGACGCTTGAAATATTATTCTGTTATTAAGAAACGTTGGAAGTACGTTTCAATTTACGAATACCGAAACAAAAATGAAATCTATTAGATGTTTCAGAGCAATAAAGGACTGTCAAGAAACTTATTTTGTCTCGCTACATACGTATAAGTAAATTTTTCGCTTTCTACTGTGAAAGTATTGCTGAACAGAAGAGGAGAACATATTCATATACAGGAAATATATTTTCTAAAAATTGACAAGGTGCCTTGGAAAATGTTGAAATTACCAAATATTTGGCAAATACTCTAAGAAAATGAAATACACGACAGGGAGGTGTTTCCATCTACCGATTTGTTATAAAAAGTTGAACACATCTTATGTTATGTATACTTGCCTCTTTCCTGAAATCTTTCAGGTTTGCGCCATTCGAACACCAATCTTATTTTCTACGATTTACGAAGTAAATACTTTTCAATAAAAGAAATTAATTACCTTAGCTGCCACAAAAAATATGGGCAATTCGACAGAATATATTCGAATTGTAAAGAAGCTAAGAAATATCACCTATAAAGAATTTACCATTAGCCATTGGTATCAACAAATCAGTAGATCATTACGAGTTGATGAATACATGCCACATTTTTATCTCAATGTTTTGCTTACTCAAGAAGAAAATGATTTGACAAAATATGGAACCACTTTGAAATGTTTATTTGTATTCAGACGGAAAGAGTTATAGACAAAGTGTGAAACAGATGTTCATTATGATAGTTTTGAAGATAAAACTGTTTATCGATAACAATGAAGGTTTTACTTTATTAAAAAACGTAAACTCAGCGCCTGTAAATTTGTGATTTGTGATTGATGAAGCCTTGATTCTGCCCCGTTTCTCTTTCCTATATAAGCAGGTGTAATGAACACAAGGAACATCACTGAAGACCAGCTCTTCCACTGGTACCACTGCTGAGACTGGTAAGTAAACCGATAACGATATTTGTCGTGTGTTTGTTGATATTGCCTGTGAGGTGAATTTTTTTGAACTGATGAATCTTTCATCAGCTGCTTATTACTGGGACTTATGCCTTTGTTTTCTCGGTTCCTGGAGTGGACTAAAAGCTCAAAATATTGAAACTCCACTTAAATCTTTTATTGAGAATTTAACCTGAATATTCCCTTATGTATGCCAGTAACTACAGTGATTTAAATGTTTATGTAAATAAAACCCTTATAGTAAGCTGTAACTCATTAATCTTACCTTTTTGTGTGAAAAGCTTTAAGTGAGATAACCACAATACGATCTGACGCCTGCACGCTCAAATTTATGTAAGGTGGACCTGCTAGTTTTGCATTCTCGGATGCGCAGAGAGAAAGCGTGCGACAGAAAGTCTCTCTGGACTAGCGATTATAACTCCACTGCGATCACAACAAAACAGTCGCGATTATTCCACTACATTGTATTCAGAAATATCAACTTTTGTCCATAGAATTGGACCAAGTCTAGCTAGCAACAAACAAACCTTTAAATTATTTCAGGAGGTTAAACATGCAAGCGAAACGATTTGTCTTGCTAGAGATTCATTGAAAGCATTATATTCTGTTTATTTTTCCTCTCAGCGATTCATGAATATTGGGTTATTTACCGAATACCAGGAATAACGTACATAGTAACAGTGGAATCTGAGACTCGTAGCGTTGCGGACAATACCGCAGCGTACTAGAACATAATCTGGTATTTTTTAATACCCTTCATATTATATACCTTTTCTACTTGACTTTTTGCAAGGAAGGTCGAAAGTATAGCTTTTGAGAATTCCCTGTCGTACACTGCGTCGCACGATAGGGAGCAGAATGGAAACTCTTTCAGCCCATCAGCTAAGCGTAAAGAACGAAAATTGAACCCACGCAGTGCAGAGTGTACGTGCTAGAAGTTGTTGTTCCACAGCATAAATTCACAGAAATTCACTGGTATTGTACTGTCACCATTACTACGTGACTTAATGATCATTAGATATATATTGTTACTTATTGACGCCGCTCTTTCTCTTTGTCTCCAGATATCACACCAAACATGACTTTTAAATTGGCAGTCATCTTCTTTGCCTGTGTGGCGATGTGCTATGCTGTGAGTATACACGATTTACATCGCCGACTAAATCAAAATGTTTTTTAGAAAATTGGTCTCGTTTACGATTAACGCAAATTTTGTCTACTCTTTACTCGTATTACAGTGATTCTCCTTTAGTTTAAAAAGCTGCCAATATTGTTTTGCCCCCTTTGCGGTATTAAGTGTACAATGTGACCAAACATGCGTACTTCGTATGGTTGGAAGTGACTATTTTTCTAAAGAATATACTTTTAAAACTCAAAACTGCGTCATAGAGTTATTTCTCAAAGTAGGACTTTGATTTTGCCCAAATTAAGCATGAGGTAACTGGGTTAGCTGATGAGAACGAAATAGACGATTCCTTGGAACTAAAAGGTACCACACTATATTTTGCATTCTACGATAATCGACTAATTAACGTCTTTTCATTCTTTATCTCTCATGAGCAGCAAAGTCCTGCAGGTAAGTCATCTTGTTACAAATTAAAAGTCAGTTATATCATTATTAGCTAGCTGAAAGTTTCGTAAGTTTGTTGTCAAGCCAGCAAACTTACGAGATATAGAAAGTTGTTATTAAGAGAGTATCCTTGATACTTTTCGATCAAACTTTCTAGTACAACACGATTGGAACGAATTTTGGAGAATCGGATCTTTTTCTTGTTCAAAATTATCAAAAGTATTTAGTGCGCTCAGCTAAGTTGCAACATTATAGATCATCCGTGAAAACAAGTGTATTGCACAGAAAGGAAGGTGGATGAGCTTAATTACAACACTGCCCTATTGTCCTAAATTAGTTCATGTGTAAGTGAATATGTGGTGTCTGTTTTCATAATACATGCAATAGTTGTGTGCATTTCAAAAACTGAATGCATCAGTATTCATAACTTCTCAAACATGATGCTTTCAAAAGTTGTAATATCACTGCCATAACATATGCTTTTCACAGGCAATTTCACTCTTGAAAGTTGTGAAAAGGGAGATTGTGATTGCACAGTGTATGTATTCTACTGTCAACAAGACTCTACCGTTCACCCATACCAACCGAAAGCAGCTGAACTGTGCAGCACCCTTTCAGTACTGCCTGGTGGACCATCAGGTCGCCTGGCATCGTTACGTACTCCACGGATCGACTCTGAGGTCAGAAATTATATCACCACCCATGGCCTGGATGGAAGCTCGTGCATCACCAGATTCGGCTTCTGGATCGGCCTTAGCGACGGCTTAGTGGAGGGTGAATACGTTTGGAGCGATGGAGGAGCTCTTTGCCCCCACGACTTCCGCAACTGGGCACCACGGGAACCAAACAACAACACAAAGCAAAATCCAGATGGACAAGATTGCGTACAACTTTGGTAAGAATACGTAGGACATTACAGTTCAAACGAGTGGTAAAATCTATCTTACAACCAATGTCAAAATTATTCCATGACCAAATTAAAGCAAAGCATTCTTATGATAACCATTCTTGCTGACAACGATTCTCGCTTAAGCAAACATTTATTCACCGTTGTCGTTTCTATCCCCGTCCAGTTTAAAATTTGGCATGCATGCAATAAAGCCAGAAACAATAGTTTTTCTTTAATCGACTGAATCGTACTTAATGCATATTTTAGTATCCATTTGAAATACTGGCATGACAGTAGATTTTCAGTGCAGTTTGGTTTTATAATTATAAAGTAATTTCTTTTTTTATGGCTTCTCTTGATGTATTGTATTACGCCTCGAAGCAGAGCTCACCCTTACAAAAATTGTGCTGTGTATTGATCCCAACAGGTTCAGGGGCTCTCGAAATGGTCTTTGGGACGACGAATACTGCGACTACCGACCAAAGGGCATTGTCTGTGAAATTCCAGGTATGCACAATCTAATTACGTTTATTCATGTCATTTGATAAAAGCAACATAATATGTTTTGGGATAGAGTCAATTCTATATATCATATTCGGCTCAAACATATTTAACAAGGATTGTTGTAAACTAGAAAAACTGAGTATTACTGAAATAACATATCGTTATTAGATGTAAAAAGAAGCCTTTGTGCGATTAAATCTTAAAATTCTTGTTTTATAGAAGAAGCGAATTTCGGTTTCCTAAGTGCCTTGCTTTTGCACATCTGTTCTAAGAATATAAGTTAAAACAACTACTTTCAATGCAGGAAAATACCAAAACCTCTGAAAAACTGCTATTTAATTAAAAGTAGATGGGAGTACGAGCTTACATTGGCTCCTTTTATTTGCATATTTCCACAGATACCAGACTTCACTAAAGACTTTCTTATATTTGTATCGTTGCGGTAATTTCTAAAACATTTTATAAGCTATGTACACATACATAATCCGTACGTTTTAATCTCCACCCATTTTGTTTCTTTTTTTCAGATCCCCATTGCCATTCCCTGTGATAGAAAGTCCATGATCGCTTGCAACATAAAACACGGTATACAAATGGCACTATCTGCGGTAGTTTCGAGAATGTATCATTCTTTGTTGTTTCACTGTAGCTAATTTAGAGATTACTGTCAATTTGTGAAAAAGTTTTTCCGAAATAAATCGTCATTAAAGCAAGCACGTCGTTCTAACAAGCGTTGATTCATTTGGAAAATAGTTCAGTCAAGGACTATAAGAAACACCTTGGCGGATTTAGCTGTGCTCTTTGATTCCCTTTTTATCCTTTAAAGGTATGCAGTCACCTGTAATCTAAATATGCCCATATATGGTCAAAGGGGCGTTCCTTGGTATTCACTATTTAATTCTTTCCCAGGGAACAGTACATGACAGACTTTGGTTACTCTGAATCCAACGAAACATGTTTGTTTTTAACATGCACACAAAAATCCTACTTAAGGTGCTTTTCAAGGAATGTAATTGTCGCGCCATATAATTTGAATGGAGTCTCAGAGACAAAATCGCAGACATGGATTTGAAGGGTATTGCTAAGGCTTGTCAATGCATACATTTCAACCGGAGATCGTGCAGCCTCTTCGCTAAATGGAGGAAAAAACTGATTTTGGAAGGTTCAGCAAAACGCTTTTCACGTGACTATTATGCAAATAATGACTGTATTGTGCACGGTCGGATTTCTCAATCTCGGGGCTTTCAGAAAATATAGGGTTTGGGATTTCTTCAAGTGAGAAAAAATAAATTCTGAAACTGTTTATAAGGTATGTAGCTACCATTATAAAAAGGTCAACATTTGGATGAAAGGTCTCCACAGATAGATAAGCTTTAACGCAGTCAAAAACTTAGAGTGTTGCATTTTCTTTTACAAGACATTTAGCTACGGAACAATCGGGCATCTCCCCTTATTAATGGGGACAAAAAGGACAAAGAATTGCTTTAATAGTCCAGTGTACTTTTACGGTCAATGACCCTGAGTGACCCCATGTCAATCCAAAGTGCAGAAAATTGTCTGCTTTGTTGAGGGCACTTTTGGCCGAAATCAAAACTGCCACATCAGCACAAGAGCTCCCAGAAATGGCTGAATCTTGCTGATTTCCCCTTGAAATTCATAGAAATAAATCAGCTCTGTAGATTAAGATGACTTTTGATCATTCTATTAACGTTTTCTGACCAAACAGCCCCTAGTGAATGAATGATTGGACGAAAACTCTAACATGTTGGTAGATTTAACCAAATTTGAGTTTCCGGCCTGAAACAATTTTTTTTCTTGAGCTACACATGATAGATATGTGAGAAAACAGTTTCATTCTGCCATGGAAGTGAAAAGTGATGTGACGAGTGAAGATCAGAATATTAAAAGATGTTGCCCTTTTCCTGCTAGTAGAGTTAAGGAGCCCACCTGGTGCTTGCCAAAAAATAAAATTGCCACCAGAGTGTAGGAGCTACCTCGAATCTCTGAATGTTGTATATTTTGCTGGGAATTGAAACAAATAAACTTGCTTTTCAACCATTTTAATGTGTAGCAGGTCAACTTTCCAAAGATGAACCTCCGCATGTCGGTAGACTTTAATCCAATTCAGAAACAAACAGTGATACATTCTTCTAAGAACACTTTTTGACCAGCAGTTTTTGAAGTTATTCTTTTTTTTTATTTAGCCCATCATCCAACGGGCGCTAGCCCATTTACAGGATATTTACAGGATGAGGTACACTTAACCCACTACCCCAAAGTGCCTTGCTCAGGCACAACACCGTGCTAGAGTCTTGAACTCATCATCCTCCGACAGTGAATCCACTACTGTGGACCTACCGGGACTTGAACTCACCATCCTCCGATAGCCAGTCCGTTACCCTAGCCATGGTCCACAGTGACTGTTCTCAGAGGATGTTACAACATCAAGGATGTATAACATGCAGTTTGGGAGTACACTCTCTTTTGACCCAAAGTTGTGAATAAATGCTTATAAAACTGGCATCTTTCTAATTTGTCATTTGAACATACCCGGTACTAGACAAGCCATTGTAACTTACTGCACAGCAGGATCTGAACACAAAACCTCAACAGTTCTTGGATCAATCAATTTTGGAGAAACTAATTCTTAACAAAGTCATCCTTTAAATTGCCTATGAATAAAATTTTGCAAATTACACCATAACATGAACAAAGTGGACTAAGGTCACTCCTTGGAACATGTTACTCTAAATACACAAGTAATCACTTTATTGATTTTCATTTTCAAAGTTGAATTCAATTGAAACAACTGACAAAAGGGTTCAATGAAAAGTCATTCATTTTTTGTTCTAAGTCTTTGAAAACACATCCATAAAGTAAAATATTATAAATACAAAAAGTGACACATAGGAGACAGAATTCTGTGTCGCAAAGGAATGGGAAATCTATGAAATATGTCTATATATGTTTATATTATATTGTAGGAATGAATTGTGTAATTTCAAAACATTTTTAATCTGAAAATGCTAAATATGATTACTGGCACTAGACGGTACTCCATGGTAATGTTCACTTCACCAAATGGTTGAACGCCCTCACATGGTTGCCATAACACCTAACATCCCAATGTACGTATGAGCATCTCATCCAAAGTGTTGAACCATAAAAAATTTGAATGTTTGGTTTTCTCTCTGTTCAAAATTCATCAGCAAGTCATCCAGTCCCCTTGGTCTGAATATTACACCTTTCAAGACATTTGATACAGTCTTATGAAAATTCCGATGTATGCTGCTCCTCACAATTTTCATGAGTTAAGTTCTCAGCTAGTGTGATGTCACATTGTTGTATCGCCTTCTACAGGGCATATTGAGAAATGCATCTTCTTGGTGTGGCATTGATAATAAGTTGTCAAATTGAATGTTATGCGGCTGACTTGCAGCATGTTTGCAAGGCTACATCTGATTGGTCGATCGTCACTATTCACAGCAACTTACGGAGTTTATTTGCATTATTCAACTATAGCAGTAAGATTCTGCCAACCAATTGGATAACAGCTTCAAAATCCCTGTAAGACGGCCCAGAATATGGCCATCTATGTCCAGCTCCATATCTGCCTGATTAGTGAAGTAACCTAAAGATTATTTGATCAGTCAAATCTTCTGTATTTCCTGACCAATACCAAAAAGAACCCATTGGATTATGTATGTAGATATAATCAATTTTCTATCTTTTCAACCATATTTTAATTTTGTAACTGAATTTTCATACTATTGCCTTATTTGACTTTTATATGGACGCTAAAGTCTGAAATAAAGATATAATAATAATAAAATACTGCGATAAAGGTTATTGTATTTCGGCACTCAATATGTGATAAGAGAACAGCAGTTCTGATGGAAAAAAAATTATAGGGCTGTTGGAATAGAAATTTGAGTAATGGTCAGCTAGGGATGGATATATCAACACTGACATGGCTTACATTGCTGACTGGATGTAATTTAAAATCCATGAGAGAAACATTGGAAGATATCTTGTAAAACAATAATTGTACAAAGACATAGCTAATAGGATTTAATTCTTTACAGTCTGAAAAGTTTTATGCCATCATCTTCAATCAGTTCATAATGTTGAACTTTTGAGACATATTATTAACATTTCTTTCTTACTCCAGAACTTTTGTTGAAATGCAAGGTGTTCAACATGTCCATTACAGCATACAGATACTGGTATAACGGTACATCATTACATGCATAACATCCATCATCCATACATGAATTCCAGTGTGGATATCTGGAGATCCGTCTGTCACAGTACTAAATTGTCCGGATTATTTGCACAGTGATTCCTCCCCTATTTCCATTACTATCCACTTTACTCACTTACAAGTCATCTTGATGACACAGTCCCCACTTGTTAATGGGTACTTTGATTACAGGTCCTCAGAGAGGATAGAGTCCTCTTCCTTAGGTCTGTGATAAAAATACTTTTGAATAAATTCGCTTGATACATGTCTGAGTTGTAGTTCAGGACATGAAAAAATCGTAATAAAATGGCCACATGTCGGCCATACTGGATCGTATCACAAAACAAATCAATGTGCATATGTATGACATAGGTCAATGTCCTTGTACCAAGTTTGAATAAAATCCGTTGAGATATGCCTGAGTTATGGCTCTGTACATGAAAAAATCGTAACAAAATGGCCGCACGGCAGCCATATTGGATCGTATCACATGAAAAATTGACGTGCATATCAATGACATTGGTCAATGTCCTTGTACCAACTTTGAATAAAATCGGTTGAAAACATGCCTGAGTAATGGCTCTGTACATGAAAAAATAGCAATAAAATGGCCGCCTGGCGGCCATATTGAATCCTATCACAAAATAAATCACGTGAATATGTACGACATAGGTCAATGTCCTTGTACCAAGTTTGAATAAAATCGGTTGAGATATGCCTGAGTTATGGCTCTGTACATGAAAAAATTGTAACAAAATGGCCGCCTGGCGGCCATATTGGATCGTATCACAAAACAAATTGATGTGCATATCTATGACATTGGTCAATGTCCTTGTACCAGCTTTGAATAAAATCGGTTGAAACTTGTCTGAGTTATGGCTCTGTACATGAAAAAATCGTAATAAAATGGCCGCCTGGCGGCCATATTGGATCATATCAGAAAACAAATTGACGTGCATCTGTATGACATATGAAGTAATCCTTGTACCAAGTTTGAATGAAATCGCTCCAGGCATCTCTGAGATATCTGCGTGAACGGACGGACGGACGCACGCACACACGCACGCACGGACATGACCAAACCTATAAGTCCCCCCGGACGGTGTCCGTGGGGACTAAAAATTGACTGTACAAAATTTTGAACAAAAACGTGATACTTAAATGTCATAAACCACTTGCTCATTGAACTTTGCCCTGTAAACATTGTCTGACACCTTAGGGAGCCTTACTATCATTCAGGCTTACTTGGGAAAGTCATTTCCTGCGTATGTTTGTCATTCAGATTTGAATTTCTTCACTGCCACTGGTTCTGTGTTTGGCTCGCCTGTGCAATTATCTTCTGCCGTTCGCTTGAGGATACTTGCTCCAATGTCTCCATCCTCATCATTCTCCTCATCAACTGCATCTTTTTCATCATTTTCCATTGGATTAATATTAATGGTACATTTGTAAGACATTATTGCCTTATGTATTTCAAGTGGTTCCAGATAAGGAAAGTGATAGCAAAACACTTTTGGAGCTGACACAGGAACTGTGTATTTCACGCTGGCCTCATAAAACAACATGTACGCACATTCATCTCTGAACTCTGGCTGATTGTTGGTGATAACTTGGCATTTTGTGGAGTTTTCCTGAAACTTGTAGAGTACAAGTCTGTCTTCGATTGGGCAGAGCGACTTGAAGCAGAACTGACCATCAGCAAGGCTTGGTCCCAGATGGCATATCATGGCATACAATGTGTAAGTGACACAATGGCCGCCACTTTTCAGTTCTAGGTTATGAGGAATGATGATATCTTCTGGAGACTTTACATTGCCTTGGTTGTCAAATCTATTCAACCTGACTGTGAAAATTGCTGGCAAGTGTGTCACATGGCTGGTTGAGATGAGATAATTCACGTTCTTCGGAATCTGCATCGAAAACCCTATTCCTGAATAAGTTTACTATCTCCTTCTGCACTGAGAGTTTCTCACCCTGTTGTATGTCAAAGTTGAACCCCATCATTTTCCTTTTATAGTGTGAGAAAATGCGACAAGCCCTCTCGCATGCGATCTCCTCTCCCATAGTGAGGGTGAATATCGAATCAACCACATCCTCACCAAAGTTCTCTTCAAATTTCAAAACGACAGCGATAAGGTAAGCCAGTACATCATTCTCCACATTTTCTCTCAGAATCTCGTTGCTATGTAACCTTGCCTCTGCCAACATATCCCAAATCCACTCTGGAGAAAAGTGCGGTCTGCTAAAAGAAAGCAGTATCGACCGCTGGAGTAGTAGAAGCAGTGATGTATTGTCTTCTTCTTCTTCTAGGCATCATGCATGGTGTGTTGAACATGGCACTGTCATTGAAGTTATTTCACGAAAGGGTCTTGTTTCGCTTAAAAACGTAGCACTCTGATGATATAAGTGAGGTTGGGTTTAGGGGTAATTTTCAGGTGGGTCATTTTGTTGACATATTCTTAGGAATTCTCGAAAAAAGATTTTCCGAGCAAAGTAGTCAGACAACATGGTATCCTTTTTACCCGAGCTTGCAGACATGGTACTGGTTTGTTCTGATAAAGATATATTTGTCTTGGTCACAGCAATCCTTGATGTTACACATTTTAGGCATATGTTCAGCTAAAGCTGGCTGTTGAGGCCGTAATGAATCTGCAGTACAGGCACTTGCCTCAACTTTAATCTCTTGAACAGTACCATTTGTTAAATTCATGGTTCTTCGTGCCATGGCTTCCACAGGTGTACAAGGTGCTCGTACTTTATTGATTATAACTTTATAGTAGCAGGAACAACATCGTCTAACACGTCTGTAGCAGTCGCATGGAAAAATTCCGATGATATTTCAGGATTGGTGTTGCACCGGTAATCAGAGAATTTGGCTGCCAGCTTGACTTGAAAATCATTGATATTCATTTTCCGATAGTTCCGGCGAGAAGTAGTGACTTTGGAGTTTGGTGGACGCTGTACTTTCATGCTTAAATGGGCAAGATTGTAATTTCAGATAAGAGAATCGTCGATCCCGATAGAATGTAAAAAAAGTGGTCAGCTGATCTTGTGATAAGTAAGTCGAGAGTGTGTCCTTTGATGTGTATTGAACCATGCACATGCTGCTGCAATCCCATCGACTGAAGTAGATTGAAGAGTTTGATAGTGTCCGGTGAAGTGATGTCCTCAAAGTGAAAGTTAAAATCGCCGGCGATAACAAGATGACCAGGTTAAATAACGGCGCTTTCGAGAAGAGTGGAAAGTCGGACATACATTGCTTTATAGTTACTTTTGCGGTATTCTTCAATGACTTTGGTGGAAGATAGATAGTATTAATGTTGAGGAGTTGACTGGATGAACGGAGAGTTGTGATTAATGATTCAAATAGTGGTATGAGCAGGATTTCTTTTCAACAACGCGATGTCAAAGTAGAAAGTTTAGAAAAAACACAAATCGCACAATTTTAAAAATATTTGATAGGTAGCGCAAATTACAAAACGCTGATTGGCAAATCTTGATAATATGACAGCAGATAATGCCGATGATTGTAATAATGACCAAAACGCAATTAAAATTGACTTGTGAAGATGGGTACCGACCGGGAAAAGTCAGCCGGAACATTTTGAAAGCAGATCACCCAGAAAACCTGACTGACTGTTTGGACTGTGGTTGTGAAGTTAAATAAAAAAACCCGACAAATTATTATTACTGATAGAAGCAACATAACGACTTTCTGACAGAAAGCAGGTCCAGTATGATAGGGAGACGTGACAATAGACAAAAAGTAGTTTGGTCAAGCGCGTTTTAACAAGGGTGACTTGGTTTTATTGAAACAAACAAATGTAATGGATATAGGCCAGACGTTAATCATGCGCTAATCCTTGTCAACAAACGCCTTCTCGGAGTTCTCCTCCAATCGGTCGAGAAACCCTCACTTAAAATTCCTACGTCACCAGCTAATCCGTCGATATGCTGGTTTTTTGAATAAATAAACAGTCGATATGCTAATTTATTGAATACATAATCAGCTAGCTTGGCCGGAAATTTCTTCACGGCAGTTTCTGTCATGTACCGGTACGCAGCATCCAACACAAATTTAAAATTCTCCCAAGCTTAACTCTGTTAATCTGGTATGTTAATTACATGTAAAGTACAAGGGATTAGACACCCTGTTAACAGATTAAATTTTAATCTATTTCTTTAACCACTATGTGACCTTTGGCACGATGTGTATTTATACAACATCGAATAGAAATGCAAACATAAAACAAACACAATTAAATCGATTCGAATTTAAATTTCTAGTCCAGTTTATGTATTCCATCGAGGTCGTGCTCCTTTGCCTGACTTTGACAGAGGCTCATGGGTAAATAAGTTGGTGCAATACGTAATTTGGTGGTCCGTAGATTATACTCATGTAGGCTGTGCTGATATGCTACATACACTGTAAAGTTAAGTGTTCAAAGATAGAACACCAATTAAACGCCTTTTGTAACACTTTTTGAACGCGTCTAGACGTTCAGAAATTTAACACTACGTGTTCAACCAACGTTCAATTTTTGAACACACGTGTGCAGATTTTGAACGCTACGTGTTCATCAGACACTATATTGAACACCATGGTGTTCCATATCTGAACACACGTTGCACATGAAATGTGTTCAAAAAATTGAACGCATTTACGCGTTCAAAGGGCTGTAACACTTTTTGAACGCATGGACGCCGTTCAACGATAAGTGTGTTAAAGGCTAGAACACATGATGCGCGCTTGTTGAACACCTTTAATTTTGGGCGTTCAGGGGGTGTTCAAGCCTTGAAATAGCATTACAGACCACTGATATTCAGTTAAATTATTTTATTGTAAAAGTACACAAAGCATTTCTAGAGTGAGTAAAATACAATAATTTACTGTAAAGTGGGCAAATAAATATTGCCAATTTGTATG
Source organism: Ptychodera flava (assembly GCF_041260155.1). NCBI lineage: Eukaryota > Metazoa > Hemichordata > Enteropneusta > Ptychoderidae > Ptychodera > Ptychodera flava. The sequence continues at coordinate 118,576 of NW_027248394.1, forward strand.
TAAAGTTTGTCAGAAGAAAATATCACCGGTGTTAACACCCTTCTATCAACAACATAAGCAATAAAAATCACCATGAACACTGTAGATCGTTTTAAAGAATATGAACAAAGTAATGACCAAACATATTTTACTTAAATATTATGGATTACGTTTTAAGGTTCATACTTGTTCAAAATGTACAAAAAATCACCTGGAAAAGCTCAAAATTTGGCTTACTTATTGTGTTGAAAACACGTATATGTATGGAATGCACACTTCATTGTTATAAGATGGTTTCTTAAAGACATTTCCTCTTGTATAGACAATTGTAAATTTTGAAGAAAAAAAGTTAGTCAAGGCTTCTCTAGTGCACATGGTGTATAGTGTTCACATTAAAGTAAACACAACATGTCAGTTGTCAAAGTGTCACAGTAAGGCAAAACATGCAGAAAGTGGGGAAAGTTGGTCCTTGGCAGAATAAAACCTATTTCCTTGTCCAACAAAGTCCTTCATGAACAAAAAGCTTTGTTTGTTTGTAATATCTTTAAATAAACAATGAAATAAATCGGTGACATTTCAAAAATCTACTTCTCAGAAATTAAATACATACTCGTAAAGATCTTTCAAATTCTGGTGTACCTTGCTATTAATTTTTATACAAATGTTTTTACCAAAAGTGGTAAAAATCACCCTTAAAATAAAAAATGTAGATTTCATCATAATGTGAATATATCACATTCTGGTAATCCCTCATATCTTAAAAATGTCTGAAATGTCTTTAATGTCTTAAAAATACAAAGTTCCAAATTTCTGCATAATTTGAACAATCTGAAAAAGGCTATCAGTAGAGATCTATGTCCTAAATATCAAAGCTGTTCAATTAGCAGTTTTGAAGAAGATTTTTAAAGATTTTGTGACCAAAAATGACGAAAATTGCCATGAAATATAAAAATTTGAATATTTCATCACAACTAGCACAAATTTGACTGGGGTCATTCTTAGGGACATGTATACCAAATATTGAAGAAATCAGTAAAAGAGAAGAAGATTTTTGCCAAAAATAGCAAAATTAGCCTCAAAAATATAAATTTGCATAGTTCATCATAATTTGAACATATGTGATTAGGGTAATCCCTGGGGACCTGTAATCCAAATATTAAAGGATTCGTACAGGCTGTTTTGAAGAAAAACCTTGGGATGTACAAATTTGAGGACAATGCTACACATCCACCTATTTAGCTGACGGCAAAGCTAAAAACCAGTTGCTAAGAACAAGAGACGTGTTGAGCTACAATACAAAATTCTCTACGGTTTGGTAGCATGCTATGATCAACTAAATTTTATAAGGGCATGAGCTTCCAAAGACGTGAAGTCTCCTTTATCAGATGCAAGGGGGAATGAAAAATTGAAGCAGAACAGAAAGTGCCAGAAAATTCAGAATGAAAATTTCAGAAAATTCAGTAATTCAGAGTGGACATTTTACTCTGAATGTTCTGAAATTTTAGCTTAATTTTTCATGTAGACCGGACATATTTTCACTTAGTGGGAAATTCGTTACACAAAATCCGTGTCGTTTGCCTGACAGCGAGGCATTAGTAAATTTAATGTAGCCATAGTAAAGTAAAATAAACAAAAGATTGTTAATTGTTTCACAGTATTGTAAAATTTCTGTGATGCTGAGTTTTTGAACACTTGAAGGAGATGGTTGTTAACACTACGTGTCCAGGTTTAGAACATGGCATTTTTTGCTCACGTGTTTACACACGTGGGCATATGTCGCAGCGATGTCTGTCTGTCTGTCCGTCTGTCTGTCTGTCTGTCTGTTGGTCCATTTTCTCAAAAACGGCTGAACGTATTTCAGTCAAATTTGGTAGACATCTTCAGAATTCAAATGGCTAGAACTGAAAAGGTTTTGGTGGGCGTGGCTTGCATATTAATGAAGTTATCACAGTTTTAATTTTTCTGATACATGGTAGTCTATGGGAAGCCGGTATCTGTGGTTTGAGGGCGCTATCCCCACGTTACACTCAGGCTAGTTCGCTGATCACTGCGTCTCACGTGACTTGACTAGACGCAGCACGTAGTAAGACGCAGATACCGGCAAACCGCCATTTTGAAATGAGACAGTTTTTGGTCTCCCGGAAGTTGTTGATTGCGCATGCCCGCACATAGTGCATCATTTTTTATCGCGTGCTTTTTAGTCTAGTCTGGTACCTGCCAATATTTCAAAACTTGTAAGAATGTTAATTAAATCCTCGATTAAATTCTAGCCACGTTCGCTGTGATAATTTTAGCTTTACTTGCAAGTAAAATTGAACAGCCAATGACAGCGCCCCATGATTCAACCAATCAGATTTCGTAATTCGATACATGGCGGTTTCCCGTTACCTGCCTCTTTGTGCTTGTCACTGAGGCGGGGACCAGCCCACAGTAAGTGAGGCTACCCACAATCCTCCATGATCTGTACACACGGAGATCACTCACTGAACTGAAGCGAATTTCTTCTGTACAGAGAACAACTCGGTCCATATTTCAAAATTCTGGCAACATAGTTCTGATCACCATAATTTTCTGATTTCTCACAGTGAATAATGAGAAGATCAACCCTTTTTCCGCGGAGGAGATAGCAATTTTGTAATTTTGTCGACATAAATTTTTGACAGCCATACACAATATTTTCAAGGAAACTAAGGGAATAAGTTGCATCTGTGTTGGCGAAAGAAAGGGTATTGATTTTTTTTACTGTTCGTAACAAAGGAAATTTGCATGTCTGACAGGTGGTATGATGAGACCATCTTAGTTGCTGATAACTTTATCTTGACAAGTGTGCAATTTTTAGCACCTCCAAACATCAACTTCTCACTCAATTCTCTCTTGAATTTTAAACATAATCAATAATTTTCGAACATAGTCTTATCAAATAATCCTGAACTTGAATTGTAAGTTAAAAATTGTTAAGAAACTGATAAAATTGAAAAAGCCTTTAGCAAAAAATGTCTGAGTGAACAAATCAAGGGGAATTGTGGGTAGCCTCACTTACTGTGCAGCCAACACTCTGGCTAGACGATGCTGAAATTAGACTCGGTTTCGGATTCGGTTTCGGATTCGGTTTCGGATTCTAGAGACTGAAAGAAATTTTATATTTTCAGCCAATTGTTACACAGTGGAATACTGGATTTTCCTTACTTTCCCTGGACCCTTTTTTCAGCTAAAATAATATCTAATCACACTAAACAAAATGAAAATAAGTATATAGGGATAACTTAGCAATACAAATTTTTGACAAAATGTCATGTGATCTCGATGACCTTTGACCTTAAATATGAGTATATGTCCATAACTCAGTAACCACAAGTGCTACACCTTCATATTTGGTATGATGGGAGACCTTATGACATCACATCCTGTACCTTATTAATTATGTGCATATCTAATTCTGAGCCAGCAAATAGAGCTAGAGGTCTGATTTTTGGTATATAGGTATAACTTAGCAATAGAATTTTTTGACAAAATGTCATGTTACCCCAATGACCTTTGACCTCAAATATACATATATGGCCATAACTAAGTAACCCCAAGTGCTACACCCTTCATATTTGGTATGATGGGAGACCTTATGACACCACATCCTGTACCTCATTAATTATGCGCATATCTAATTCTGAGCCAGCCAATAGAGCTAGAGGTCTGATTTTTGGTATATAGGGATAACTTAGCAATACAATTTTTTTGACAAAATGTCACGTGACCTCGGTGACCTTTGACCTCAAATATACATATTTGTCCATAACTCAGTAACCACAAGTGCTACAGCCTTCATATTTGGTATGATGGGAGACCTTATGACACCACATCCTGTACCTCATTAATTATGTGCATATCTAATTTTGAGCGCGCCATAGAGCTAGAGGTCTGATTTTTGGTATATAGGGATAACTTAGCAATACAATTTTTTTGACAAAATGTCACGTGACCTCGGTGACCTTTGACCTCAAATATACATATTTGTCCATAACTCAGTAACCACAAGTGCTACAGCCTTCATGTATGGTATGATGGGACACCTTATGACGCCACATATTGTACCTCATTAATTATGCGCATATTTAATTTTGAGCGAGCCAATAGAGCTAGAGGTCTGATTTTTGGTATATAGGGATAACTTAGCAATACAATTTTTTTGACAAAATGTCACGTGACCTCGGTGACCTTTGACCTCAAATATACATATTTGTCCATAACTCAGTAACCACAAGTGCTACAGCCTTCATGTATGGTATGATGGGACAGCTTATGACGCCACATATTGTACCTCATTAATTATGCGCATATCTCATTCTGACACTGCATAAAAACCCTATAATACTTACTGTATTAACATGGATTATTGCCTGTATTTTAGCTGAAGAGTGCATATACAGATGAATACAGTCAAGAATCCATTTTTTGTATTCAGCAAGCCTGTATTCATGTGGATTCATGTGAATTCACGTGTATTACACTATAATACAGGCAACTCATTAATGTGAATTTATCTGAATTATTGGGTTTTCATGCAGTGTGAGCGAGCCAATAGAGCTAGAGGTTTGATTTTTGGTATATAGGGATAACTTAGCAATACAATTTTTTGACAAAATGTCACGTGACCTCGGTGACCTTTGACCTCAAATATACATATTTGTCCATAACTCAGTAACCACAAGTGCTACAGCCTTCATGTATGGTATGATGAAACACCTTATGACGCCACATATTGTACCTCATTAATTATGCGCATATCAAATTTTGAGCGAGTCAATAGAGCTAGAGGTCTGATTTTTGGTATATAGGGATAACTTAGCAATACAATTTTTTTGACAAAATGTCACGTGACCTCGGTGACCTTTGACCTCCAATATACATATTTTTCCATAACTCGGTAACCACAAGTGCTACACCCTTCATGTTTGGTATGATGGGACACGTTATGACGCCACATACTGTACCTCAATAATTATGCGCATATCTCATTCTGAGCGAGCCAATAGAGCTGGATGTCTGATTTTTGGTATATAGGGATAACTATAGGAGAGAAATTTTTTGACCAAATGTCATGTGACCTCGATGACCTTTTACCTAAAATATATGTTTATGTCAATAAATAAGTAACCACAAGTGCTATGTCCTTTGTATTTAGTAGGATGGGAGACCTTATGACAACACACGCTTTACCTCATTAATTATATACACATCTAATTCTGGGCAAGCGAATAGAGCTAGAGATCTGATTTTTTGGCATATAGGGATTAATTAGGAATATAATTTTTTTTGAAAATGTCATGTGACCTTGATGACCTTTGACCTTGATTATACATATATATGCATATTTCAGTAACCACAAGTTCTATACCCTCCAATTTTGATAGGATATTAGACCTTAAGATGTCACATCTTGTACCTCATTTATAATGCGCATATGTATTTCTTGGCTGGCCAATACTGCTAGAGGTCTGATCTTTTTTCCCGATTAGAACCGTAACTCAGACATGCCTCATGTGTTTCAAATTGGGAACAACGACATAGACCTATGTGCCCATAGATCTCAACATATACACTCCAATGATACTTCTTAATGACTACATTTTCCTGTCCCATCAAGACTAGTACTCCTATTACAAGTGGGGACTATGTCATTGTAAATGACTTGTTGAGTTAATGGTTGTATCACAGTATTCGATTTATCTAATTCTGTATTTTTCCATTTTATATTCTGAATAATTACATTAAACATATTCACTGTCTCCAGTACATTTCATTTAAGTATTTTCACTTCATGCACTTTATCCCTTTCACACATGTTCAAATATCTGACCAGAGAACAAACACTAAATAGTCCAGGATGGGAGCTACAGTGTCATTGACGCTATTTTTACTACAGCCAATTCCTAATTTGCATATTAAATGAATTTTCATACTTAGGGATATTCATCTGAATTGACTTGATCAAAATTGATGTAACTTGCTATGTACATTTCAGACACTGTAATACAATATTATTGAAAGTCATTAATCATTTTATCTTCAGCAAATTCCTAATTTGCATGTTTAATGAACATTCCTAATTAGAGATATATTTCTGAATTGACTTGACCAAAGTTGACAAAACTTGCTACATATATTGCAGATACCATGATACAACATTATTGACAATCATTAAGCATTTTTACTTAAGTCAATTCCTAATTTACATATTTAATGAACTTTGCTTATTAGGGATATATACTGGGATTTACTTGATCAAAGTTGGCAAAACATGACAACATTGATGATTATACCTGGTTAAAACAATATCGAAAGTCATTTCACATTTTCATGTCAGCTAATTTACAATTTGCATATCTAATGAGCTTTCACAGCTCGGCATATATGGCTTTAAGGACTTGGCCAACGGTAGTTACACTTGCTATATAAATGACAGCAGTCAAAGAACTTTAATATTTTTATTTCAGCTAATTACATATTTGTATACTTCATGACCTTTGAGAATTAATCAGCGGTGATTATTGTTCATTATGTTGATCATAATACTTTCAATGAAGTTGCAAACATGTGGCAAAGGTTCAAATTTACACATAACTGTATGAAACACGTGAGCATTTTCAGTTCATATCTGGTTAATAATATGAACACTAGTGTTAACAATATGAACACTATCCGTTCAAATTTGAACACCGACATACAACGCGTAAAGACGCGTCTAGCGTCCGCTATTTTTACAGTGTACATGGCACTAAATTACAGATTAGGGATAAATATACAAAGTGTAGGGAAACCACAAAACAAAACTTCTGAAAAAATAGCCAAAAGAAACAGCTTATGCAGCTTTAACGAAGTGCCTATATAAGGCATTATATCTCCAAAATGTCTTTGGAATCACTGAAATAGCTTGTTTAACATGTGATATATGGCCAATCATGTTATTTGTCGGATGACTTACAGCCATATATGATTTATGCAAATTAAACATATTTCCTGAGGTAGATTCGAGTAAACTTTTCATATGTTGTTCTGTGTACCTCTCCGAAATCCATTCTGAAGAAGAAAAAAAATCTGTTGCAATTTGTGGTGGGCTGGGTGCCAAAATCTCGTAGATTGACTGGGCTATTATGCCTGAGAGTAGTTGACAATTCCCTCTAGGAGGGCAAATTGTCTCCTGCTGGGAGGGCACATAAACAATATGTTCAGGCAAAAAATGTTCTTTACATGCATCTTCATAGTCAATGCTTTATGAAAATTCGTTACATGCGAGGGATTGTCAAACAATTTACCATTAACGACAAGCATCAAACAGATTTTAAGGAAAGTCAAAATAATAGTGCGCGCGTGGGTATTTTATATCTAGCGCTAAACGTCTACTTTGACGTCGAAAACGTCGAAGAGCTACACCAGATCCGGTAATTTTTGAAACCGGTCAGTACGTCGTTCACAAGGCCTGCAAACCCCGTATGTTCCTATTTAAAACCAATGCACTGATTTGCATTAATATCCAGGCGCGATAATGGTTGAAAGGGACACCCATAGAAAAGAAAAAACATACAAAATTCAAAACATATGGTTCACGTAATCGTGTTTTTCAATCGATGAATATCGTACAGCATGATGAGAGGGAATTCGATCATCATACTCCGATGTTGAACAAGACATTTAGAGTGTATCAGCGATATCTTTTCTCTTGTGGACTACATTCATCTAATGGCCGTCCAAATAAACAAGGCGCCCCATTCTTCACGATGAAACTTGTGCTATTTACAGTACATACAAGTTTGCAAGTAGATAATCGCTCGTAGTGGTTCGCCGGTGGCTCCCTCTGTGTAGGGACGCCTTTTTACAACCGATAACGTAATAATTAACCGATAACATATCAAACCAAAACGTAGTAAAAAGCTACCGAAAACCTAGTAACGAACCGATAACGTAGTAATTTTTTCTAACCGATAACGTTGTAAAAAATTACTAATTACATAGTAATTTTTCCTAACCAATAACGTATCAACAAATTTACCGATAACGTATCAATGAACCAATAACGATTACAACCATTTTCAGTAATAGAGCGCGAAGCCACTGCAGTGAACTGCAATAAAACTGCTTACACTAATTAGTTTCAGCTGTAGCCAGCTGGCAAAGTCGACAACATTGTATGTCCCATGCAGACAGTTTGTCTGGGGAAGTTGAAATAAAAAATTTGTAATAAATACAAATAAAAGATTTGTACATGGACCAGTGCATGGTAATGTTACATTGTATCTTAATCTTGAACACAGGATGCCAATCGTAAAGTCTCATTTACAACTCGAGCCTCAGACAGAGCTAGTTTTGCCTTTGTACAAGCAGACTTTTTGGTCTTTATCAAGTAGCCTTGTTCAACACCAAAGTGGCCACGGCTACAGCTGAAACTAATTAGTGTAAGCAGTTTTATTGCAGTTCACTGCAGTGGCTTCGCGCTCTATTACTGAAAATGGTTGTAAATCAACTGATAAAGTAGAAAGGTCAACCAATACCGCATCAAAACAACCAATTACGTATCAATTAACTGGTAATATCTGATTAAGCGATTCATTGGGAGTGATAAATCGATTGATTTTTAGATAGATGTATATATTAGATAGAAATATAGATAGATAAATAGATAGATGGATAGAGATAGAAATATAGATAGACAGACAGACAGACAGACAGATAGACAGATAGATAGATAGATAGATAGATAGATAGATAGACAGATAGATAGATAGATAGATAGATAGATAGATAGATAGATAGATAGATAGATAGATAGATAGATAGATAGATAGATAGATAGATAGATAGATAGATCAATGTATCGATAGATAAATCGATCACTCAATCGATAGATCGATCTATCTATCTATGAATATTTGATAGATGGCACAAAACCACTCATTAATGTCCCATAGGCCACCACAGTAGCATTGAGCTCAATTATCCTATTTTAAAACATTCAGCGGCACAAATCCTCTTAACAGGTGTTAGGTCAATGTTAGCTTGACTACTGATGAATTTTTCGTGTGGGCAAATCCACGGAAATTTTGAGATAACGATGAAAATAGCGCCCTCAGTGCTAGTTTTGACAAAATTCAGGCTTATTATTATGATTTCTATTAGCCCTAGAACTCCTCATATTACCATCAAATGCTTCAGCCATTATTCACAACAGTCTGCATTTTGATTCAGGCAGAAAAATATCTGTACAAAAATTCTTGACGTTAAAGTTCAAACTAAACAAGCATCCATGCAGATATCAAAACTTCAAGGTCTGCACTATTTTGATTCAGGCAGAAAAAATATCTGTACAAAAATTCTTGACGTTAAAGTTCAAACTAAACAAGCATCCATGCAGATATCAAAACTTCAAGGTCTGCACTATTTTTCTTCTGAACTATCTTCGGAAGTGAATTACTGGTCTTGTGCCAGATGGTCGGATGATCGATCGATCAATCGATCGATAGACAAATTGATGGGCAGGTCGATCGATAAAACGAAGGATCTATCAATTCGATAGAAAGATAGATCAATTAATTGATAGATCGATTAACCAATTAGATAAATTGGTCAATAGATATATAGATATATAGATCGATTTGTTATCACATTATCTCGTACTCAATTTTCTTGTCTTTCTATTTATTGTTTCCATTTAGAGTAAATTGTTACAAATTTCTGCAGCAAATCAATCGTGTTTCGACTGTTTTCATGGTAGTACGAACGACTAAGTTGATCTAAATGTTGTTAAACTACTGGAATAGGTTTGGGAAGTTGTTACTAGTCTTGCTATAGTAGCTATAAAGTTTTGTTTTAGTTGGGTAAAATTCAAAGAGATAGTGTAAGTACTGATGAAACAAAGGCAGGGCATTGAGCGGCTGTTGGTTCACACAGAAAACCCTATCAAGAAGTTTATTGCGTGTACGTGTCGGCTACAAATCGGACAGAAAGTATGGTTGTAAATAAAGCAAGATTAGAAACAACTCTCCAAACCCATTCCAGTTGTGTAGCAACCTTTAGATCAAGTTAGTCGTTCGTGCTGCAACAAAAGTTACACAGGCAAGTCGTGGGAATACTTTCTTCGCATATACATGTGATTATCACAAAATAATTTTTAACAAAGTAATCGGACCAGCTATACCAAATGGAAGACCTTTTTTCCTTCGAGACTGTCTTTTTTTTTGTTCTAGCAGACCAATTGCAATATTGCAATCACCGATGGCCAACATCACAAATTTCGTACACATATTGGATACGTCACCGATAGAAGTAACTGCGTATAAGTGATTAACCAAAGAATATTAATTACTTATTCGTACAATTGACGATTTCATTTTTTGAAAATCTCAATCGGGTGTATTTGAAAAGGGTAAGCATATTAGTGATTAATATGCAGGAACCTAATATAAATGTATAAGTGAAATCTGGTAAGGCCAAGAAAAATGAAAAGTTTGTTTCTAATCCTAGACATATTGCAAAAATGATGCGATGACGCGGTTTTTTCTCAATTTTTTTAATCGTCAACCAACAAGAAGGCGCAAAAACATGAAAACGACATAGGAATGCACGCAGAGATAAATGCACAGCAGTGTTGCTTTAGTATTTTTGTATAGCAACAGTTCTGTGGTTTGACTTTTATTGCAGCAATGCACAGTTTTGACAGCTTAATATAACAGTGTCATATGTGTACAGTTCTGAATGGAATGTTAGTGTCAGTTATTTTGTTTACAGTTCTGTTTTATACAGCACTGTGTTATGCACTATCGTCGCGTATTTTTTTTTCATTTTTTCCTCATGGGCAGAAAATGGTTGACGCGGCGGGTCTAAATTGACGCTCGCCAGGATGAGAAACAAAGTTTATATTTTTCTAAGCCTAAGCGTTTTCTTTTCTATCAGTACTATACTATGTACGACTACACAAACATTTTGCGATGTCTTCGTAATCCTACTTCAAATAAGAAGTGACTTGACGTGAATCATGACAGAAAGGATAAAAAGGAACGAAAAAGCAATATGTTGTCTAAAAGTCTGTTGAATGGGTTGCTTACTGGAGTAGCTTGCAAAATTAATGAATTTTGATTATAAGGAATTCAATTGAACAATGAGTCCAGATTAACCTGTAATTTAGTCCGAAAATGAAAGTTACATTGTAACGACTTACTGTCATTTTTAGATACTGACGTTGTAAGTAACGAAATTTATAATCTGTTATGTTGAAAACTTTTTCAAAATCCTCCCAACTTAGAAAGTGTGTCGATAAAGACACTCACATGTGTGTCGTATCTTTTTTTCATCCTGCAGGAATATTTATCAATTAGATCGCATTTCCAAAATTGATGAAATTCGATCGTGATGTCTGAGTAATATCACGAAAACACTGTACTCCAAGTATATGTAACTCTGAAGGTGTTACTGATAGATTTTGCCAAAACAACGAAAGATACAACACTCATTTATATTCAGTTAGTTTCCATTTATTAATACTTTATCGGTCGATTGATAATTTATTTGCTGCCTTGATTCATTATTAGTTGATTGGATACACTATCTCTCTATTTATCTATCCGTCATACGATCTATCTATCCCATATATATATATATATATATATATAATATATATATCGATATATATATATCGATATATATATATATCGATATATCGATATATATATATATATATATATATATTATATATATATATATATATATATATCGAAGTATACAGATGTCCTCGAGGGAAATTATATATATATATATATATATATATATATATATATATATATATATATATATATATATATATTAATCGTTGTATTAGTTTAGCAATCGATAAATTCATTCAATCATTCAATCGATAGAAATATGGATCGAATGATAGATCAGTGCATCGATCGATCAATCGGTCGATCTATCGATTTATCAATAGATCGATCGATCGATCGATCGAAAATAGATCTATCCCTATGAATCTATTCCCATGAATCATTTGATCCATTACATTATCAATTGATTTGATACGTTATCGGTAAATTTTTACTACGTTATCGGGTTTGATACATTATCGCTTAGTTACAACGTTATCGGTTGTAGCACGCCTCTTCCCGACGCAACGATGCATTAGGCATAGACTCTACCATACAGAGCGATGCATAGCCGGTGCAACTCATTCATGATCATTCATAGCGGGCCAGATACCCGTGTTCCACTGAAACGCCTTGCAATCGCCTTTTTGGGGGACACATGGTTTCTGCTTCAATGCAAAAAGCAATCGTCCCACCATTGCATGGAGAATTTCCTCAGATATCCTCTTACTCACCGTAACATGATAAAGTAAATATTGGTATCAAGTTTTGAACATGGAGATACAAGAGAAAACACTTTTGAAGATATCACTGCTGAGTATAGAAAACTTTCATCATTAACATGCGTACGCGTCCGACAGACTAATAACATATCATCTCACATAAGCAGCCGCGATTTCTCTGTAACTACACAGATATCGTAGCCGCATACAATATGACTGTGTCGAGACAAAACTTTCTGCAATGGGGTTTGATATTTCGTGTCTGGGCAGCAATCTCCGTTGGTACAGAAGGGTCGCGTTTGTATCATAGTAGTGCATGTTTATGGTTGCGTCACTCGTCTGATGGACCTGGAAATGTTTCCAAGACAAAATGCTCCGGTGATTGGCCAGATTCAAATGCTCGCTGACGTTGGTACTCAGACGAGATGCCAAAAGAATATACCGCGTTTACTTTATCTTTATTACGAAAAAATTGAACTTATTTTTATATCACACTTTTATTGCCACAAATGCGATGTAAATCCTAAATTTACAAGCAAGCAAAAAATATTATAATCATTATTATTATACAAGAAGGCCTCTACAAAACCACCGATTTTCTTGTTTTGTGAAAGTTATAAGGTGAAGTATGGACCAGAATACTGTAATATGTGAAACGACATCGTCGTAAACCACGTGCCTCTTTACGGCAACAGCTTATCGATGATTTTTGCGTAGGTCAGCGGTGCGGAAATTATGGTCTGGCTCGCGAGAAGGGGGAAATGACAGCTTGCATCAGGTTGAAATTTCGCCGTTCAAATGTTGATTTCGTAATATTTCTGGCAAGTAAGTTGATTACTACGGATTAGAGGATGTAAATAGAGTAATTTTCGCTCAATTGGCGAACTTTCGTAGGAATTATATTCAAGATCGCCAATGGTGCTTCATAATGATGATGATGATGATAATGATGAAAATAACAACAACAACAACAATAATTTGCATATTTTTCATATTTCCATAATAATATTTTTTCATATTTCTTTATTATCATTATGACTACTGAATACCCTATGGTCAGACTGCGCCTGGGTCATCTCTGTGTTAATGTTACTGTGTTGTTATAAAGAGTTGTGGACTCTCTTAAACTACTCATAGTCATGAGTAGTTAAGTAAAGGGGTATAACTGGGACACTTACCCGAAAAAGCTACACCTCCCTCCCCAGAACACTACTCGTTGCTCCAATATGTGTCAGTGTGGTAACCGTGGAGCAACCCCGGCTTGCCATTGATATGGGTACCTATCGGTACGAACTTGTTCACCCGATAGATAAAATTTTAGAAATTTCTTCTGAACTTAAAATATGTCGGAAGACCATTACTTCAAACAATATGAGACGTTTTAGATAAATAATGCTGATATCCAAAGTATTAACACTTTTATCTTTACGTACAAATTTAGTTCCAGAGTCGGGGAGGGAGCCACCCTCTACTCTATTCCCACCAACAAAACATTCAATACTCATTTCCCCTCCCCAATCTTTATCGATACTTATAATAATATCACAAGTTGTTCTGTTATCTGTTTTCATAGCGAATGTCCAACCAAATCATCATACTCATCTCCTGTAGCTAACTTTACACATCTAATGAGAACTGTACCATGCTCAATTATTTTCATATTATCAGTCATCTGTTGATTCATAGTCTGTAAAGTTAATTCAGCTGTCCCCTCCCCCACACTTTTCAGACCCTGTTTCTTTAAAGTTGTGTCCCAAAATAATCTAACTGGAACTCCACTAGCATTGTATGAACAATAATTCTCCCCATTATTTATCCACCTTCTTAGTGTATTATCTGAAGACATTACAATATTCTCCCCATTATTTATCCACCTTCTTAGTGTATTATCTGAAGACATTATTGTATTAAGAGGACTAATTTTAAGGTGAATTGGTATACCAAGAAGTGCAATGTATGGATTCTTAGGAGTAAGCCAACGACGAAAATCTAGCAACTTGTACTTGTTAACATTGCTATCGAAATAAATAACATTTGGAGTTCCTGGTAGTTCAGTAACTCCACCTGCAATTTCACTATCCAATATATCTAAGATGTTACGCGGTACATTATAAGGCATGAATTTCTGACTATCCCCATCCCATGTCAGAGCAAAAGGAGTAGGATCATTTGAAGCCTTTGTGGCGTCAATTACGGTTTCATCAATGTCTGTAAGTTCGGAAAATTCTACAGCATGTTCGTGACTTTGTACCGCGGCAGAGGCTAAAACGAAATATTTTTCGCGGTCCTTGTAACGAAGGACGTAATCCTTATTATGATTAGCAGCTATCTTAGTATTATTGTTCACTTTAACATCACTTAAATCTTCAAGCTCAAGATTTTGTACACGAATTGCACCTAGACCGAAGTTACTTGGACCAGACATAATTAACCTATATACAATAAAAAATTAAATAATACCTTGTAATAATATACAATCATGGCTTCAGCTATAGGAATGACAGTTCTCGGTGCTGTATTAAATGCAACGGCATTCACAGGAGGAAATATTATCGGACAAAAGCTTTCTGGGAATGGCGACGCTCTGCAAGCAGAGAAAGTCCGACATGATAAGGCATTAGAAAAATTTGAACATGACCGTGGCGTCTGGTCAGAAAAAAGATTACTTCAAGCTGATTGGGAAAGAGAAAATCAAGCAAAGGACGCGCATGCTGCAGCTGAGTTAAGAGATACAGATGCAGAAATCCTGGAAGAAGCAGAAGCGGTGGCCAACTCTACGTCAGGCCGTTCCGAAGGGGCAGCGCAATTCTCAGATTATTATCAGCCCAGTCCTGAGCAAAAGAAATATGAAATGATTTATATTGCTGGTGGATTGGTCGTGGGATGGTTTATGTTACACCGGTAGGGTGGTTTACGTTAGCTACAATAATTCAATACAAAAGCATATAACTATGTTTCCATCCTGATCTGTTATCCAAATACGAATTGAACTCATGTAATCTGAGCCTTTTCTCAATGGCATGGAAATTGCGCCCCCGTTTTTAAAATCATAGGTGACCTTTTCACTTATTTCTTTTGTATCCTTGACGGGAAGTATTTGTAAACAGTCCGATAATTTTCCCTGTATGTATTCGCCAGAGCCAAATGAAACATAATTTCCAGTAACATCAACGACATCTGAATGAACTATGTATTTAGTAACTGTTAAGAAATCTGCTCGACCTTGACTCATAGTACTTTTTATCACGGGGTTGTCCTCAGGTTTATCTGAAAAGCCGACGACATTGGCGAAGCTACCTGTGGCATTGAAATAGACTTTAACATTTCTAGCCAGTGTTAGATAAACACGGTTTGTGGGCAGATGTTTTTCGAAATTGATTTTTGACTGCATCCCTTTCGCTTTATTGAGGGTATCAATATTGTAGTTACCTGGACGTATTGATTTTGTCGTCTTATTTTTTGGGTCGTTTCCTTCTTGGTATTTTAGTACATTATTCGCCGATGTTATGTTATGCCATGAATTATATAGTCCACACTCTAGCAGTCTTATCTTCGTAAACTGTGTCATGTCAATGCTAGGGTTAAAATTAACAGTAACCGGTTCGCCTGTTTTGCTTACAATCCAAATGATCATCGTTGTACGTTGTATATACATTACAAAGTATAAGGTTCTGCAGGAATAATATTTTTCTGTTCAAGGAGATCTTTTGTCGCAACCGCGGCAGCAGTCGCACCGCCTAATTTTGCCAATCGAATTAAATTTGGTCGACTTGGATCGCCCATATCAATTTTTAGAAATTTGCTGGAGATCATTAGATATCCCATCGCAAGTCCAGCGATTACAATACCATCATACATTGTGTTTACAACTGTTTTAGTATCCATGATTGCTGACAAGTATATAAAATAGAAAAATAAAATAATTACGGAATTCCTTACGGAGTTAATCCATCTCATACAATGTAGAGGAGCCGGTACTTGGTTCCGTTCTGGAGGGAGCCGCTACGGGCTCTGTTTTTGTCGCTTTCTGAAGCGGCTCATCTTTCCGGAGGGGACAAATATGCCGAGCACGCCCCCAATATAGCCCTAATGCAGTCAATGAAACTCCTATAATTCCTAAAACAAGATAACATTTATTATACCAGCTATCACACTGTTGTGGCGGTAGGCCTATACAGTTTGCTGCTAGTCGCTATCGCTATCGCCTCGCTCCTCATTGCTTTTGGCGTTTCTTCTCCTTGTTTTGCTTGTTCCATTCTGCTAGTCGCTTCCCTGCAGCCACTCTCCCTGGATGCTTCGTCGGTAATGTAATTTTCTCTATATTGCGCTGTGGCTCCGTTCCGGGTAGGGTTCCGAATGGTAGTCGTCGGAGGTGATGGAGTCGTTTCCGTTTGCTGAGTCGGTGCTTGCGAAGTTGAATCCATTTATTTCAGGTATTATATTAAGCCCGATTTTTTTAAAATTTAAATGTTTACCCGTAATTAAACCGGTGGAAACTAGAGCAAGTATGGGCCCCCATGTGTAGGCTATCCGTCCTGATAATCGTTTTATTTCACTGTTTAGAATAGAATCCTTTTTAAGATCAGTGGCATAATTATCCCCATCATCGATTGGAACTACCTGACTTATTGCACGGGCTCCTAGATCTATGAAACTTTGAGTGATGGTATCACTTATAAGAGAACTGTATTTCGCTTCGTACATTTTGAAGGCTCGTGTTATGAATTCATCTTTCCACGTTTCCACTTCTCTAACTGTAAACTCCTTGCCAAAAAATAACTTACTTTGACCACTTGCGATGACACAGAGTATTTTTTCACGTTTCGTCTCTATTATGGATCGAGCGTCCGACGCTGCGGTTGGCACTTCGGAACGCGCTGTCGTATTTGCTGCTGCCGATGTCTTTATTAAATTCTCCATTGTTTGCAGTATGTTATCTATTCTTAGTAAAAAATAAAAAATTCGTTTAAACCTGAATCCGAAATATAATATTAACATGGTCTGGAATGTTAGTACCCCTAATGGAACCGTACCGATAGGGATTCCGAAGTATGGAAAATTCTCCTCCATTAAAATCTATCTGTATATAGAAACACAAATCATGAGTACAGACTTATTCCCAGTTGCTTTTCAATTGAATAAGACGAGCGTACCGACAGTACAGCATGCTGATATTCCTCCCAAACCGAATGACATAAAACCTATTCTCATGGACTTAGAAATATATGTAACGCTGACAGATAAATTTACTTTTCATCCTCGGGATATATTTAAAGATAACGTAATCACTCATCGATCAGCTAAAGAAAGTAATGTCTGGCTGGGCGGCCCGCACATGAAATACTGGGACCAGCAATTAAATTTCGCCGTATGGTGCAGCACTACTGGTTGTGGTATATCATTCGCCCATCTCTTCGGTTCCGAAGGGAAATTTCCGCCGCAAATACGATCATTCTGTCGTTTTCATGTATACTTTACAATACGTCGGATCCTTCATGAAATGGGCGTTGCACTTCCAGACGATACCTCTGTCTTCAAAGCCGGCGACAATCCATACAATCTCGTCCAATATGAACTTCTATGTACAGAATTTGGAAATATAAGTCCCACGAAGTCCGACTTTCGATATCGAAAAGGCCAAAACTCAGGTCTTGGTTATGGTTATGAATATTACACTAATCGTGGTCCCGTTCGTCAGCCAAAAGCAATATACAATGGTCATGACTTTTTCCTCTCCGCCGATGGAGGCGTTTTCTATACACATACCATTTTTGGAAAGAAAAAACATGTACTGCCCGCCAAAGACAGGCCACACTATTATTTCTTCCGAAATGATGGATCGGAGGGACAATACAATAGTTTCATTCCTCTGAAGGGAGACTCAGGATTGACAAAGGCTGGCCTAGCCCGCCTCAATGAAAGCCTTGAAGCCTACGTATATTGCATACTCGGCGCACAAGCAAATATCCGTAGTACCATAGTGGGCGATACTGGCAGTGCAGAGCAAGTCCGAAAAGAATTCGGCGTTCTCCTCGAAGATGAAATTCGCAATACAGACAAAGTAATCAGTTATAGGCGATACCAAGACACAATAACAAATACTGGTGTAAAACTTGATATGGCAGTTTCGCCCAATTTACTTCTCTTGCCGTCTAAGATGGTCATTCTTTCGGGCCCGGCAATCGCAGGTTATAATAATGAATTGCAATACGCAACAGAATCTATGGTCTTCGGGGTGAACGGTGATATAAACACGGAAGTTCGAGAAAGTGCTATACATGAGATGGAAGGGGAAGAGGATCCCGTGAAGTGGCAGGACAAGCTAACGCATCCCGGAGGGCCACCTCACAATGACACGACTCGGATTCCCTTATCGCCTTCGGAACGGAAGGCGGCATCCGTGACCGGCGTAGATCCTATTCACGAATACGGCAAAATTGGTTTGTTATCTTTAGCCATATTCATTACATTAATGTACAGTATATAGATCCGATGTATGCGACCGTGCCATTCAACATGATTGTAACTGGACCGACAAATTCTGGCAAAACAGAAATTTGAATATATAGTTTCATTTGTCCGACATTCATGAATAATAAAATAAAACGTATAATAAAAGATTCATTTTCACCGATGATAATGTGTTTGTGTTTCCGGTCGGACTCGATGCTGTGGATGATACACTAGCCTTCGTACATAAGGAATGGGCCGGCACGAACACTTTAATAATCCTCGATGACTGCGCCTCGTCCAAAGATATGAAGAAGCGCAGTGACGTTTTAGTCAAACTTGGTTTCAGCGCAAGACACGACGGACTATCTGTCTGGGTTCTGACTCAACAATATACTAGTATTAGTAAACCATTCAGGGAAAACATACAGATGTTAGTACTATTTTACACACCCAGCAAGACAGACAACAAGACTATTATAAAAGAATATGGAATGGAGGTGTCAGAACGGGAGGTGGGTTCCCTAATCAGGCAATTGAAAAATACACCATTCAGTAAACTAGTATTTCATTTACGGCATCCGTACGACATAAAATTTTCGTATAATATAGCTAATCATGGCTTCGCCCGAAGGTTCTACCGAAGGAACTCTTAGAGAATTATATTACAACCTGAAAACTGGTTTTGGAGGTGTACAAAAATTATATGACGCAGCACGCGCCAGCGGACTCCTGTCAGTTACTAAGAAAGAGGTGCAGGAGTGGTTAAAAACTCAGCTAACTTATAATCTACATAAACCGGTACCTCGTACTTGTGGCGGCCGGCGCGTTTTCGTAACATCGATAGACGAGTTTTGGCAAGCAGACCTTGTGGAATTCCCTTCACAGTTCGCAAAAGAGAATCGTAACATTCGATACATGCTAACAGTAATCGATGTGCTCAGCAAATATGCATGGGCCAGGCCGATACAGTCAAAAACGGCTGATGATACGTTACAGGCGCTACAAGACATAATTAAGAAATCCGGGAGGCAACCCGACAAACTTCAGACAGATGAGGGGCGGGAATTTACGAACCGAAAAATGCAGAAATGGTTGGAGGAGGCGGGAATTCACTGGTTTCACACCTACAGTGACAAAAAAGCTAGTGTTGTTGAACGTTTTAATCGGACCCTCAAGACGATGATGTGGAAATACTTTACATACAGACAGACACGTTCCTGGCTCCCCATTCTACCAGAACTTCTCGAGAATTACAATAACACCGTTCATGGAAGTATCAAAATGAAACCCGTCGATGTAACGGAGGACAACGATTGGCAGGCATTTTATACACTTTACCCTGAGTTGGCAGCCATGGGAGCTAACCCTGAATTCAAGCCGGGAGAACGGGTCCGAATTACAAAATACAAGACCACTTTCAAGAAAGGATATTTACCAAATTGGACAGAGGAGATTTTCATAGTTTCAAAAGTGGTGTATGCGGCTGGACTGGGAACGCCGCCAGTTTACAAAATAAAAGATCTGAATGGAGAGGAAATACTCGGCACTTTCTATTCCGATGAACTGCAGAGTGCTGCTGGTGCCGACGAGCTGTACAGAGTAGAACGAATTTTGAAGACGAAAAAAATTAGAGGAAAGAAATACTATCTGATAAAATGGAAAGGTTATCCAGAAAGTTTCAATAGTTGGGAGCCAGAGGAAAATGTTATTAGAACTTCGTAAGTTCCTGTGCTGGTACTTGTCAAGTACTAACGTAAGTACTAACGTAAGTACTAACGTAAGTACTAACGTAAGTAATTACGAAAGTTATTCAATAAGTACCATGGAAAAAGTCTTAATTTCTTGAAAGCCGAAAGTGTCAGTTTACCACCCCGCTTCCAACCACCTGGCCAAGTATTTATCATGTACTGTCGTAAGTAATGTTCACTTATTGCATCTTTTTCGGCTGTATGTGGATGAGGTGGTACCGGGGAGGATCCTCCGCGTCCCGAAGGGGCACATATTAAGTTTGCAAGATCTTCAAAGCGACTGTGCATGTTGCCCTTATCCGTTCTTTCGAGTCCCCCTTTTTCAGCTTTATCTATAAGTTCTGGTTGAAGTATAATGTACACAACTGACATGAGCCATAGACAAGTAACTTCAAAGCCCCTTACGGAACCGTAAGGTTTCATCATATCAAGTGCCCGTAAGTCAAACTGAGCATTATAAGCGTGCACTGTTTCACAAGCATTAAGAAGTTTGTGTAGGTTCTTGAGTGAGACTCGAGGTTGTTCTAGTTGTTCTTGATTAGGTGGATAATAAGCTTTTTCAAGTTCCTCCTTGCTGAAACCGTCTATTAAAAATCCCTGGCTGCCGCCGCTCCATGCAATTCCAAAGTCAAAAGCTTGTGCAAAATCTACTGGCCCGACTGTCTCGGTATCAATTGTTGGATTAAGTATATTCTTGAGAAGGGCAGGCGTAAGAGATTGATGAATTATCAAACATGGAAGTCTGTAGTCATTACAAATTTCTAAGAAAGTCTGTTTGAACTTATCGTGAATCTCTTCTAGTTCTTTTAAGGCGGTTATTTCATATTGTCTTGCTCGAGTCAGAATATTCTGCCTGCAATAATCCCAAGGCATATCTTTGAATATGATAATGAAACTATGTAAATGGTCAAATGCTCTAGAAACAATCTTTTTTTCTTCCGCTGCCACGGAAACGCCCCGGATTCTAGAAAAAGTTAGATGTTGAATTATGGAAGAGTCACAAATAATGTAGCGTTCCGAAGGGGCTTTCCCAGCGGAGGCTTTCCCAGCCTGACATTGTAAACTAAGAGTATGTTCTATAAACTGATTCTGAAAATCGGCAATCGAAACTTTCCCATTATAAAAGTCGGCAATGTTGCTAGAAAAACTAGTGTCAAATTCTGGTACGTGAGACGCAGCCAAATTTACTGCATCGTAACTCTTACCACTTCCAGTTGGGCCATTTATGAATATGTATGACATTTTGGGATACTATATCATAGAAAAAAAAAAATTAAAATTATTTTTCGTAAAGATATATACGATAAGACAATGGCAATCCTTTCTATTTCAGATGCAATAAAAATACTTGAAACCGGAGAAAACGTCCAAATCAGTGACGGCAAACTCATATTTGGTGAATCTTTGGTAGATCCTATTATATATGTAGACAGTGAGCTAGAAGTGGTTTTCAACATCGGACCTAAATATGGATCCAAAGATCCAGCTACATGCGATGAAATGTGTGTCCGTTGGCAACAAAGTCTTCAAAAGTTTACCGATCTGATAGTATTCCGTACCTTAGGTGAAAGTTTCGATGCAAGCACTGCTAAAAGTTATGCTGCAAGCCTGGCCGCTCACTCCAAGAATACTACCGGATTTTACAATCCATCTAAAGTGTATCAGAAGCGAGGGAGCGAGACAAAGTATTTTAAATTTCGGTTTAAAAGAGGGGCCGATTTCGCTACATGTATTGATATGGTTCAAGAAATTGACTGTGGTTTTAAAGCAGTGAGCCCATTGCCAGCTAGAGAAAATCCTGCTATTGTACCTCGTAATATCCGAAAAGGTAGTAAGATAGAATTCTTAGCATTTAAACCGCGCTTAAATAAGCGTACCCTTTCTTTCACTATAGAGAGGTTATTTTGTGTCATGCCTAAACCAGAAATTCAAGACGCGGAAGAACTAGTCGACTTAGAAAGATTAGGCGAGATATATAAACAAATAAATGCTGCCAAAAATATTATAGTGGATTTTGATGACCTATCATAGAATAATTATTTTTTCTTTTAAAAATTTTTTAGGATAGTATATATTATAAAGATTATTATGGATGAGAATATTGATGTTAGGCGCCGCTTACGAAAAGCATTCGACGGGGTAGTTTTACGAAAAGAATTTCCTGAAGTCAAGCGAGTTGAGGATATCGAAACGCTGGTGGATATCGAAGGTATGGTTAAACAAAAAAAGATGTACTCTGTTTATACCGAAATGGAAGTCAAATTATCGGATCCGAAAAACGGTAATACACAAATTCGTACATTGCCTGTTAAATTAAAAGATACATACACAAAAGATGTAAGAGGATCGGAATCGGAAATAAAACAACAATTAATAGATCGCTACGACCATATGCTTGATACAATTAGCAATGTTGAGGGTTCTGGTCTCGTTCTCGAGGAGATACTTAATTTTGAAGTAATTCTAGTAGAAGTTTTACTCGGGGCCGGCCGCCCGATTCAATTTCCAGTATGGTTAAAAAATAAGCATTGTGTGAGCGATCTTATTCTACCTTCTGGCAGCGAGAATTGTTTTCAGTATGCCGTCGTTTCAAGTTTAAAGTTGGGCGACCCCGAGTTTCGCAAAAAGAAATGCGGTCAGGTAAGGAGGAACTGGAAGACGTATGACAAATTTATGGCCGACTATTGTTTTGATGGAATACCATTTCCTACGCCCGCCGATGAGACTGTATTCAAGCGCTTCGAGCAGCAAAATCCAGGTGTCAGACTTCAAGTATTTCAGATCTACGAAAATGATCCCACCCCGTCCGACATAACTGTGTTATATAGTAGTGGAGCCCGTTCCGAAGGCGAAGCTGATAGGAATCAAATAGCAAATATCTTACTGATAGTTGGCGAAGACGGCAACCACTTTGTACCAATTACTGCATTAAATCGCCTTCTTAATTCTAACAGTAATCGAAAGAATGAGCGCAGACAGAAGTGTATTTGTATGGTTTGTAAGCAAGGTTTTAAGTCAACAGAAGAATTAGAAATACATCAGGTATACTGTGGAACAGACACGGCTCAGCCAGTTTTTCCTAAGGAAGTGTGTCAATTTGAAGGACATAAGAAGAAGGTTCCCTGTCCCTACGTCGTGTATGCAGATACTGAAGCAATTATTGAGCGGGGCACCGGCCGACACATTCCAATTTGTATTTCGTATGTTATGATTGAACGCTGGCCGGGCAGCCGACCGAAAGTTTTTAGTAAAAGAACATTCACAGGTACAGATTGTGTTACAGAATTTCTTAAGGATATGAAGAAAAGGGCCGAGAATTATTCAAAATCGTATTATTGGAAAATAAAACCGATGAAAGATAGATCTAATTACAACGATCCAGACTGTATTGCATGTGGAGAGCCGGCCGGATACCGAATAGTGAAGGATGGAACGACTTTTTATTGTGAAAAGTGCCGCCCGTTGAGAACCATTCCTATCTACTTTCACAACCTCAAGGGATACGATGGTTCTTTTATTTTACAAAAAATACATGAAATCGGGGATGCTGACACCAAAGGGCGGTAGGGGAACCAGAGCCAAATATCATAGCTAAGACGGGCAATGGTGGAATTATGTGTCTCATGAAAACATTTATTTTTAGTGCCTCAATTGTTGTCGCCGGAGGGGGGAGGGAGACAAAGAAACGTTTCTTTCATATAAAGTTTATGGACAGTGCTCAGTTGATGTCTGGGTCACTCGCGAAGTTGGCAAAGACTGTGCCAGAAGTAGTAAAGTAAACGTGTATAACTGGGACACTTACCCGAAAAAGCTACACCTCCCTCCTCCCCAGAACACTACACGTTGCTCCAATATGTGTCAACTGAAAAGCTACACCTCCTCTCCCCAGAACTACTCGTTGCTCCAATATGTGTCAATGCGGTAACCGTGGAGCAACCCCTGCTTTGTCATTGATATGGCTAACAGATGGTTATCTAAAAATAATCCAGTGGGGTATGTATAGACATGAAAGCTGCTGGTAGGTCACCCTACATGAAGTGAGGGTGACCTCACGTACGTGGACAGCCGGCACTGACGTCACTCATTGACAGATTACTCATTGTAATAGCTACCGGAAACGGACGTCAGTGTTACTGGTATTTCAACATCTGTACAGAAAGAAATAGCCACATTTCAATAATGGACGGAGACTCTTCAACACAGACTTCAATTGACTGGCACTTTCAAGCTCTACAGACGGAGTCCAGCAGCCCTGAATGAGTGAATTAGGTGTGTGACATAGTTATTGGAACCAACACTGGAAAAACCGGAGGTACCTCAACTAGAAGATCACGAATTCATTCGAAGAGTTCAACAAACCCATGGCACGCGATCAACAGAAGTTACAGGACCTTGTACTACTTGTACGGTCAGTGGTTGGAAAAAAGAGAATTTTATTTATTGGGTTGAAGAGTTTGAATGGTTTAACAAGAATGGTTGTTATATTTTAATGACCAGTGGACCCATCCTCTACAGTGCACATGTAATTTATGCGCAGCTACTTACCCTGCCGGAACCGTAGGGATGTTGCGCAATACCTTTTCCAGTGGGACTTTCGCAATACCGTTCCGGTTGCTTAGCAACTTGTCATGTGGTTTCAGAGGTCTGAAAGTCTACAGTTTTCAGAAAAATTTTCTACAGAATTTTTTCTGAACTCGAGAGTTAACTAACTTTCATATCCATTTAATCCATAATGACGTACGTATTTTTCTAGAGGTGGACTAAATCCTTCTTGTTTTTGTATTTCTAGTGCCTGATGAAATATGTCCTGAATAAGTTCTGAGGCGTTTTCTGTTGTTGCGCCTTTTTCTTGTATTTGTGTAAGCAGCTGTTTATATTGAACGTAATAATGTTTATATTTCTCTCGCCTTTTTGATACTCCTGTTTTTCCTTGTATCACATCAATAATAACACCTGGTATAGGAGTTAAAGCTAAAAGAACTGGAACTGCCGGAATTGCTGCTATGACAGCAGAACTTACAAGAATTCCCTTAGTCACATTAAGAGCCATATCAATTCGTCCCATCAATTTATAACTGCGACGATATGCAGCGCTAGTTCTTTCGATATAGTCGGCCAATTGTTCAACGCTTTCAACAACTGAGACGTGCATTTTTTACTGTATATGTAAGGGATGATAAAAAATAATTGTAGTAATATAGAGAGACAATATGGCAGAAGGAGGAGAAGATATACCATTCCAGGATTTTGATGATGCAAATTTGAATGATGATGATGATGCTACTGCTGAAACATCTTTTACCGATGATGCTTTTGCAGAAGCCAATCCTTCCAGGCTGGCTCACGCGATAGCCCGCAGGTGGATCCTTCGATTAGACATAGAGTAGAACTTAGAACACAAATGGCTGAACAATTCTTAAACGAGAATAAAATTGAAAATCCGGCAGCACGAAACGAATTATTTTTGAATGCTGAGATTAGGGGTGGAAAGCTGTATTATAAAAACCTCAGGCTATCAAAAACTACAGAACGTGGATTTAGATCGCTTGAGACAGTAAAAAGAGAAGAAGGAGGATATGAATTTGTAAATAAAGTATACAGATGGAGTGGAGTCGAATATCACTCTAGCGCAGAGCCCGAATTTGTGAGTTCTGAAATGTAATAAACGATAAAATACCGGCTGAGAAGATGACGCCAGAAGACATGGGTATATACAAAGATGAACTGACAGAGTTACGGTGAGATACTTACAGCAATACAGATAAAATACACGCTTTTGAAATAAAATCGAACAATGGAACAATCTAAACCCTGAATATAGAGCTATTAATGATGAATTAAGTATTACGAATATGAGTCTTGGCGAGCTTAACAATGAAAAAGTTAAAATAAGGCTAGAGAATGAGACGTTGAAAAACAGTTAAAGGAAATTCCTGTAGAACACACCCAAGCAAAAGAAAAAGCTGAAAAACTACTAGCTGAACTCATAACAAGAGAAGCTAAAATTGAAAATCGAATTGAATTAGAACATAATAGAATAAGGGAGGCACGTGAAAAACTAGCGCCGACTAGGTCTCTTCGTGATGTAATTTCTGATCCAGAATTATCACTGAGGCTGAAGCTGACAGAATTATTTAAACGAAATGGTATTACAATCGCTGCAATACTGACTGCCCTTGGAATGACAATATCAACAATTGCCCTGGCTGTGACTAAAGGAGGAGCAGGAACTGGCGGCTCTGGGTCAAACACAGGAGGTTCAGGTCCGCCCAAAGTATACACAAAAGCGAAAGAAATTGTAAAGCAATTTGGCGAATGGTTAAAAACATTGGCCGCAAAAAGTGCTCCCTTGTTAGTTTTCTATTAAAAACAGCAGGATCGGTGGTCGGATTTGTTGGAGAACAGCTATGGATATTTTTAACTGGTTTAACATTAGTCATAATAAATAAAATTATGTATTAATATATGGTCTTACGGAGTCGACATGTTTGGTGAAAAGAATATTACAAAGTTTCTTTCTAAAAATAAAGACCTGTTTGGTTTCTCTGTCGAATTGGAATGGTGCAAACTTCGGCGGGTAAATCGACATATCCTTCGGGCAAATCCAGGTGTGAGACTAAAGGATGATAATCTGTATCATAACATTTTAGCTTTCATCAAGGAATGTCAAAAGACTAACTTCTTTAAGCGCCTAGAATTCATAGCTGTATTCCAGGATGTTGAGGATGACCAGGAGGCTCATCATCTCCAAGAATATTGGGTCCTTCGACTTATTCGTGACACGGGTAATCGATTTATATTTCAGTCAGATGGTAATATTTATGTGAAGATGTGATTTATTTTCTTTTTAACTGTAATTTTTTCTTCTACTATATACATTACACGAAAATGGGGTACGATAGTTCATTAATGCCGAATTTCACCACTCGAATACCGAAGGGAACGAAGTCAGAAAGAACTCATTATGTGATTGCTCATAATCCGAGTGAGGCAGATCCAGGCCAGACACTTATCATACGATGTCCGAAGTTAGAAAGCAGAGTAGTACTAGTTCCAGATACTTTCGACCTGGTTTTTGATCTCGAAGTAATGGGACATGAAGATAACCGAGTAGTACAAAATGTTGCAAAAAATTTGGTGGAGCGTATGGTTCTCACATTTGAGGGTCAGGCACTTTTCAATTTGAATAAATATAACCTTATTGAATGTTATCGCGATCTCTTCAAACATAAAAAGGAGAGAACGAACATGACACTGTACGGAATTCAGAATGAAAATCTAAGAAAATTGAGAAGTGGCGCGGCCAATGCAGATCACGCCGTCGTGGATGATAATTTACTTTTTGACACATATAAAACAAAATATGCTATTCATCTGAATCACCCCCTCATAACAGGCCATGGGGTTGCATATCCAAAAGAGTTAGGGAGTCATATCGAATGGGAAATTACGTTGGCACCCGCCTCCCAATTACTTGCCAGTAATAATGTTGTTACACCCAATTATAAATTAAAAAACATTCAAATGGAATACGAAACAATTTCTGATCCCAAACTCGCGAGGTCAACTGCTGGTTATTACAACAGTGGAAAAAGTTACCTTTACGAGCATATACATTATTTTAGAACAATCCCATTCAAAGAATACAACCACGGTTATCAATGAAAATATAAATGTACCACGACGTAGCATGAGAGGTATCTTATTACTCTTCACTAAAAATCAGAATCAGTCAGAACTTAATAGTGAACTTTTCTTTAACCCATCCATTGAATCTGTGTCTGTAATGATTGAGGGCATTGCAAATAAAATATATGCTCAGAAGATGTTACCAAGACAATTTTGGCGAGAGGCACGATGGTATTTTGCTGAAGATAAAGATTGGTGTGAAATTGATATAGATGAGGTCGATTATTTGAAGAATAAATTCTGTCTGTTTATTGATCTGCGTAGTTTTAAAGATATTGAATTTCATGGAAATGGTCTTAAAGTAATGAACACAAAGGACGGAATACAGCTTGAAATTCTGAAAATGGATACTTCAGTTAAGGGTATCGACACTCGCGATGATAATAGAATCGAAGCTCGCGATGATAATATATTTGCTCATGTTTATGTTATCAGTGATGCAATGGTCTCTGTTGAAAATAGTAGATTAAAGTCTTTACTATTTTAACTCCGTCCTATCGGCCATGTTTCTGCCAGCCATTCGCCCGTGTCTGGATTGTATAACTGTACACGTTTGATATCATTTGGCGCCATCATAATTTTACTGCGCTTTTCACTACGGATTTCACCAGGTTTTTTCCGTACAAACTGCACAAATTGTGCCCGCTCGGGCTCCTTCCCAGTTTCAAACAGATCCTTATAGTCTTCAAAGTTCAAATGTTTATGAACACAAACATCTTTTATCCCTTTATTTTTTTCGTCTCCGAAGTTGGAGTCCGAAAAGCATACACTTTCGAGCGTATGCCGACAAAATCAAGAATAGGTTCACCATTCAACTCATCTTTAAATTTACCTATCACCTTTTTATTAATCTTCGGAACTCCCATCTCATCTTTCATCCCACTAGTATCATATATAGACTTCTCACCATTCTTTTCCACATCTTCCCTAACTATATCATTGAAAGTTACGTCCGGGGAAGGAAGAGGTACACTGTAAACAAAACTATCAGTATCTATGTAGGCTAATCGTATTCCAGGGAACTGCTTTCGAAAGTAATTGTAATGCGTCTCATACATAAGCAGCTTAGAAAGTTCAAGCACCGCCGCACCAATGAAAACTGGCTTTACATATCGATGTTCATCCGTTTTCAGTTCCAGTAGGGCACTGTCGCAGGAATCTCCATCCTCTTCAGAAGTTATGAGAGTTATATGTTTCATCTTTGGATTATACTTCTGAACTTTTTTACGACCACTATCCGTACCCCTATCAGAACGGTTCCGACCCGAAACAAATTTAAAGTCTCTGTACTTTCGAACGTCTTCTATTGTCTTGCCGAACATCGCATTATTCATAAGCTTATAGAAATTCTTTTCAAAATCTGTCTTTCCCTTTGTCCTCATTTTAGTGTTATAGTCAATATATTTCGCGAGACACGGTGCCTCTTCGAAGGCAAGCGCCCGATACACCTTTTTCAGTCGCATTCCCATCCGAAGATAGAATTCAAGCAACTTATAATGTAAGACGTATCTCTCTCTGTCCATTAGACTTGTAATCAGTCGACTGCCCTGCCTCGGAAATTCATAGTGATGCGGCGCTAATGGCAAATCGCTGTGTTCTTCATGTAATTCGGCCGGATATTCTAAGTCTACTTCTAGAAAACTTGGCGGAAATCTAGCGCCGGGTCCCCAATCCGAGCCTGCTCCGCCTTCCCATTCTAAATATTCTTCCTTCGTCATCCAATGAAGTCCGCCCACTGGCATTGCCTGACTCATTGCCCAGCCATAAAGATTATTAGCATCGAGATATTTTATTTCGGTTAACGGTTTCTCTGGATCGTAACTAACGTAAGTATCCCCGCCAGTGGCGCCGGCCGCCGGATGATTTGTCTGTAAATAATGAATATTACACTGACTGATACCACCTCGAATTCCCCTCTGAATGAAATTCATCTGCTCAGCATCTTGAATGAGTTTAAATTTATTACCTGTGTAAAGTAACATAGCATCCCATGTCAAGCCGGGCGCTGACATATAGTGAGCTGGATCTAACTTATATGCTTTTAAACATGTGTCACGGAAATTTTCGAATATATTTGCAAGAAGGAGAACGTCCGTCTCGCAATAGAATTCCATATAATCACGAATCGTCTTACATCCAACTTCGTCCCATACTCGCAATGCATGTTCATAATCAGACTCAGAAATCCCCTCTTCCGTTAATTCGCTATAAAATTTGTGTCTCTCCGGGAGCTGGTCCTCTTCTAGTCTGTCAACCGAGTCTAAATATTCATACGGGAAGAAACCTTTCGCCCGCTGAATGTCCGGGTACGAAAGTGGCACCGCCGCCCATCCATCCTCTGGCACAGTCTTTGCCAACTTCGCGAGCGACCCAGACATCAACTGAGCACTGTCCATAAACTTTATAGAAAAGAAACGTTTCTTTGTCTCCCTCTCCCCATCGACAACAATTGAGGCACTAAAAATAAATGTTTTCATAAGACACATAATTCCACCATTGCCCGTCTTAGCTATGATATTTGGCTCTGGTTCGCGTTCCGAAGGGTCCCCGATTTCATGTATTTTTGTAAAATAAAAGAACCATCGTATCCCTTGAGGTTGTGAAAGTAGATAGGAATGTTTCTCAACAGGCGGCACTTTTCACAATAAAAAGTCGTTCCGTCCTTCACTATTCGGTATCCTGCCGACTCTCCACATGCAATACAGTCTGGATCGTTGTAATTAGAAGTATCTTTCATCGGTTTTATTTTCCAATAATATGATTTCGAATAATACTCGGCCCTTTTCTTCATGTCCTTTAGAAATTCTGTAACACAGGAGAGGCCCGTGAATGTTCTGTTACCATAAACTTTCGGCTTACTGCCAGTCCCCATCGTTCCATCATAACATACGAAATACAAATTGGAATGTGTCGGCCGGTGCCCCGCTCAATAATTGCTTCAGTATCTGCATACACGACGTAGGGACAGGGCACCTTCTTCTTATGTCCTTCAAATTGACACACTTCCTTAGGAAAAACTGGCTGAGCCGTGTCTGTTCCACAGTATACCTGATGTATTTCTAATTCTTCTGTTGACTTAAAACCTTGCTTACAAACCATACAAATACACTTCTGTCTGCGCTCATTCTTGCGATTACTGTTAGAATTAAGAAGGCGATTTAATGCAGTAATTGGTACAAAGTGGTTGCCGTCTTCGCCAACTATCAGTAAGATATTTGCTATTTGATTCCTATCGGCTTCGCCTTCGGAACGGGCTCCACTACTATATAACACAGTTATGTCGGACGGGGTGGGATCATTTTCGTAGATCTGAAATACTTGAAGTCTGACACCTGGATTTTGCTGCTCGAAGCGCTTGAATACAGTCTCATCGGCGGGCGTAGGAAATGGTATTCCATCAAAACAATAGTCGGCCATAAATTTGTCATACGTCTTCCAGTTCCTCCTTACCTGACCGCATTTCTTTTTGCGAAACTCGGGGTCGCCCAACTTTAAACTTGAAACGACGGCATACTGAAAACAATTCTCGCTGCCAGAAGGTAGAATAAGATCGCTCACACAATGCTTATTTTTTAACCATACTGGAAATTGAATCCGTTCCGGAAGGGGGCGGCCGGCCCCGAGTAAAACTTCTACTAGAATTACTTCAAAATTAAGTATCTCCTCGAGAACGAGACCAGAACCCTCAACATTGCTAATTGTATCAAGCATATGGTCGTAGCGATCTATTAATTGTTGTTTCACGTCCGATCCTCTTACATCTTTTGTGTATGTATCTTTTAATTTAACAGGCAATGTACGAATTTGTGTATTACCGTTTTTCGGATCCGATAATTTGACTTCCATTTCGGTATAAACAGAGTACATCTTTCTTTCTTTAACCATACCTTCGATATCCACCAGCGTTTCGATATCCTCAACTCGCTTGACTTCAGGAAATTCTTTTCGTAAAACTACCCCGTCGAATGCTTTTCGTAAGCGGCGCCTAACATCAATATTCTCATCCATAATAATCTTTATAATATATACTATCCTAAAAATTTTTAAAAAGAAAAAATAATTATTCTATGATAGGTCATCAAAATCCACTATAATATTTTTGGCAGCATTTATTTGTTTATATATCTCGCCTAATCTTTCTAAGTCGACTAGTTCTTCCGCGTCTTGAATTTCTGGTTTAGGCATGACACAAAATAACCTCTCTATAGTGAAAGAAAGGGTACGCTTATTTAAGCGCGGTTTAAATGCTAAGAATTCTATCTTACTACCTTTTCGGATATTACGAGGTACAATAGCAGGATTTTCTCTGGCTGGCAATGGGCTCACTGCTTTAAAACCGCAGTCAATTTCTTGAACCATATCAATACATGTAGCGAAATCGTGAGGCCCCCTTTTAAACCGAAATTTAAAATACTTTGTCTCGCTCCCTCGCTTCTGATACACTTTAGATGGATTGTAAAATCCGGTAGTATTCTTGGAGTGAGCGGCCAGGCTTGCAGCATAACTTTTAGCAGTGCTTGCATCGAAACTTTCACCTAAGGTACGGAATACTATCAAATCGGTAAACTTTTGAAGACTTTGTTGCCAACGGACACACATTTCATCGCATGTAGCTGGATCTTTGGATCCATATTTAGGTCCGATGTTGAAAACCACTTCTAGCTCACTGTCTACATATATAATAGGATCTACCAAAGATTCACCAAATATGAGTTTGCCGTCACTGATTTGAATATTGTTTTCTCCGGTTTCAAGTATTTTTATTGCATCTGAAATAGAAAGGATTGCCATTGTCTTATCGCATATATCTTTACGAAAAATAATTTTAAAATTTTTTTTCTATGATATAGTATCCCAAAATGTCATACATATTCATAAATGGCCCAACTGGAAGTGGTAAGAGTTACGATGCAGTAAATTTGGCGGCGTCTCACGTACCAGAATTTGACACTAGTTTTTCTAGCAACATTGCCGACTTTTATAATGGGAAAGTTTCGATTGCCGATTTTCAGAATCAGTTTATAGAACATACTCTTAGTTTACAATGTCAGGCTGGGAAAGCCCCTTCGGAACGCTACATTATTTGTGACTCTTCCATAATTCAACATCTAACTTTTTCTAGAATCCGGGGCGTTTCCGTGGCAGCGGAAGAAAAAAAGATTGTTTCTAGAGCATTTGACCATTTACACAGTTTCATTATCATATTCAAAGATATGCCTTGGGATTATTGCAGGCAGAATATTCTGACTCGAGCAAGACAATATGAAATAACCGCCTTAAAAGAACTAGAAGAGATTCACGATAAGTTCAAACAGACTTTCTTAGAAATTTGTAATGACTACAGGCTTCCATGTTTGTAATTCATCAATCTCTTACGCCTGCCCTCTCAAGAATATACTTAATCCAACAATTGATACTGAGACAGTCGGACCAGTAGATTTTGCACAAGCTTTTGACTTTGGAATTGCATGGAGCGGCGGCAGCCAGGGATTTTTAATAGACGGTTTCAGCAAGGAGGAACTTGAAAAAGCTTATTATCCACCTAATCAAGAACAACTAGAACAACCTCGAGTCTCACTCAAGAACATACACAAACTTCTTAATGCTTGTGAAACAGTGCACGCTTATAATGCTCAGTTTGACTTACGGGCACTTGATATGATGAAACCTTACGGTTCCGTAAGGGACTTTGAAGTTACTTGTCTATGGCTCATGTCAGTTGTGTACATTATACTTCAGCCAGAACTTATAGATAAAGCTGAAAAGGGGGGACTCGAAAGAACGGATAAGAGCAACATGCACAGTCGCTTTGAAGATCTTGCAAACTTAATATGTTCAGGAACCGAGGTACCACCTCATCCACATACTGCCGAAAAAGATGCAATAAGTGAACATTACTTACGACAGTACATGATAAATACTTGGCCAGGTGGTTGGAAGCGGGGGGTAAACTGACACTTTCGGCTTTCAAGAAATTAAGACTTCTTCCATGGTACTTATTGAATAACTTTTGTAAATACTTACGTTAGTACTTACGTTATACTTACGCAAGTACCAGCACAGGAACTTACGAAGTTCTAATAACATTTTCCTCTGGCTCCCAACTATTGAAACTTTCCGGATAACCGTTCCATTTTATCAGATAATATTTCTTTCCTCTAATTTTTTTCATCTTAAAATTCGTTCTACTCTGTACAGCTCGTCGGCACACGCAAGCACTCTGCAGTTCATCGGAATAGAAAGTACCGAGTATTTCCTCTCCATTCAGATCTTTTATTTTGTAAACTGGCGGCGTTCCCAGTCCAGCTGCGTACACCACTTTTGAAACTATAAAATCTCCTCTGGCCAATTTGGTAAATATCCTTTCTTGAAAGTGGTCTTGTATTTTGTAATTCGGACCCGTTCTCCCGGCTTGAATTCAGGGTTAGCTCCCATGGCTGCCAACTCAGGGTAAAGTGTATAAAATGCCTGCCAATCGTTCTCCTCTGTTACATCGACGGGTTTCATTTTGATACTTCCGTGAACGGTGTTATTGTAATTCTCGAGAAGTTGTGGTAGAATGGGGAGCCAGGAACGTGTCTGTCTGTATGTGAAGTATTTCCACATCATCGTCTTAAGAGTACGATTAAAACGTTCAACGACGCTAGCTTTTTTGTCACTGTAGGTGTGAAACCAGTGAATTCCCGCCTCCTCCAACCATTTCTGCATTTTTCGATTAGTAAATTCCCGCCCCTCATCTGTCTGAAGTTTGTCGGGTTGCCTCCCGGATTTCTTAATCACGTCTTGTAGCGCCTGTAACGTATCATCAGCCGTTTTTGACTGTATCGGCCTGGCCCATGCGTATTTACTGAGCACATCGATTACTGTTAGCATGTATCGAATGTTTTTATTCTCTTTTGTGAATGCTGCAGGGAATTCAACGAGTCTATCGATGTTACGATGTAAAAACGCGCCGGCCGCCACGAGTACGAGGTACCGGTTTATGTAGATTATAAGTTAGCTGAGTTTTTAACCAGTCCTGTACCTCTTTCTTAGTAATTTTTTGCTGCAGCATATAATTTTTGTACACCTCCAAAACCAGTTTTCGGGTTGTAATATAATTCTCTAAGAGTACCTTCGGTGTTCCTATCGGTAGAGAGATCGGGCGAAGCCATGATTAGCTATATTATACGAAAAATTTTATGTCGTACGGATGCCGTAAATGAAATACTAGTTTACTGAATGGTATACTTTTCAATTGTCTGACCAGGTCCGTGGCCTCCCGTTCTGACACCTCCATTCCATATTCTTTTATAATAGTTTTGTTGTCTGTCTTGCTCGGTGTGTAAAATAGTACTAACATCTGTATGTTTTCCCTGAATGGTTTACTAATACTAGTATATTGTTGAGTCAAAACCCAGACAGATAATCCGTCGTGTCTTGCGCTGAAACCAAGTTTGACTAAAACGTCACTGCGCTTCTTCATATCTTTGGACGAGGCGCAGTCGTCGAGGATTATTAAAGTGTTTGTGCCGGCCCATTCCTTATGCACAAAGGCTAGTGTATCATCCACAGCATCGAGTCCGACCGGAAACACAAACACATTGTCATCGGTGAAAATGAATCTTTTATTATATGTTTTATTGTTCATGAATGTTGGACAAATGAAAACTATATATTCAAATTTCCTTAAGTACGGACCGGTGAGGAGATCCATCACATATTCTGTTTTGCCAGAATTTGTCAGTCCAGTTACAATCATGTTGAATGGCACGGTTGCATACATCGGATCTATATACTGTACATAAATGTAATGAATATGGCTAAAGATAACAAACCAATTTTGCCGTATTCGTGAATAGGGTCTGCGCCGGTCACGGCTGCTGCCTTCCGTTCCGATAGGGGAATCCGACTCGTGTCATTGTGAGGTGGCCCCCTGGAGCGTTCCGAAGGGGGTTCGTCCTGCCACTTCACGGGATCCTCTTCCCTTCCATCTCATGTATAGCACTTTCTCGAATTTCCGTGTTTATATCACCATTCACCCCGAAGACCATAGATTCTGTTGCGTATTGCAATTCATTATTATAACCTGCGATTGCCGGGCCCGAAAGAATAACCATCTCAGACGGCAAGAGAAGTAAATTGGGCGAAACTGCCATATCAAGTTTTACACCAGTATTCATTATGTGTCTTGATATCGCCTATATCGCGAATATTCGCTTGTGCGCCGAGTATGCAATATACGTAGGCTGCAAGGCTTTCATTGAGGCGGGCTAGGCCAGCCTTTGTCAATCCTGAGTCTCTCTTCAGAGGAATGAAACTATTGTATTGTCCCTCCGATCCATCATTTCTAAAGAAATAAAGTGTGGTCTAGCTTTGTCAGGCAGTACATGTTTTTTCTTTCCAAAAATGGTATGTGTATAGAAAACGCCTCCGTCGGCGGAGAGGAAAAAGTCATGACCATTGTATATTGCTTTTGGCTGTCGAACGGGCCCACGATTAGTGTAATATTCATAACCATAACCAAGACCTGAGTTTTGGCCTTTTCGATATCGAAAGTCGGACTTCGTGGGACTTATATTTCCAAATTCTGTACATAGAAGTTCATATTGGACGAGATTGTATGGATTGTCGCCGGCTTTGAAGACAGAGGTATCATCTGGAAGTGCAACGCCCATTTCATGAAGGATACGACGTATTGTAAAGTATACATGAAAACGACAGAATGATCGTATTTGCGGCGGAAATTTCCCTTCGGAACCGAAGAGATGGGTGAATGATATACCACAACCAGTCGTGCTGCACCATACAGCGAAATTTAATTGCTGGTCCCAGTATTTCATGTGCGGGCCGCCCAGCCAGACATTACTTTCTTTAGCTGATCGATGAGTGATTACGTTATCTTTAAATATATCCCGAGGATGAAAAGTAAATTTATCTGTCGGCGTTACATATATTTCTAAGTCCATGAGAATAGGTTTTATGTCATTCGGTTTGGGAGGAATATCAGCATGCTGTACTGTCGGTACGCTCGTCTTATTCAATTGAAAAGCAACTGGGAATGCGTCTGTACTCATGATTTGTGTTTCTATATACAGATAGATTTTAATGGAGGAGAATTTTCAATACTTCGGAATCGGAATCGTTCCGTTAGGGGTACTAACATTCCAGACCATGTTAATATTATATTTCGGATTCAGGTTTAAACGAATTTTTTATTTTTTACTAAGAATAGATAACATACTGCAAACAATGGAGAATTTAATAAAGACATCGGCAGCGGCAAATACGACAGTGGCCTATCGGAATGGTTCCCCTATCGGAACGGAAGGGGCAGCGTCGGACGCTCGATCCATAATAGAGACTAAACGTGAAAAAATACTCTGTGTCATCGCAAGTGGTCAAAGTAAGTTATTTTTTGGTAAGGAGATTTCAGTTGCTGACGTAGAAAAATGGGGAGATGAAACGGTAATTAAAGCCTTCAAAATGTACGAAGCGAAATACAGTTCTCTTATAAGTGATAATATCACTCAAAGTTTCATAGATCTAGGAGCCCGCGCAATAAGTCAGGTAGTTCCAATCGATGATGGGGATAACTATGCCACTGATCTTAAAAAGGATTTTATTCTAAACACTGAAATAAAACGATTATCAGGACGGATAGCCTACACATGGGGGCCCATACTTGCTCTAGTTTCCACCGGTTTAATTACGGGTAAACATTTAGATTTTAAAAAAATCGGGTTTAATATAATACCCGAAATAAATGGATTCAACTTCGCAAGCACCGACTCAGCAAACGGAAACGCGTTCCGAAGGGGCCCCGCCGACTCCGTCACCACAAGCCCCTCCGACGACTACCCTCCGGAACGAGCCACAGTGCAATATAGAGAAAATTACATTACCGACGAAGCATCCAGGGAGAGTGGCTGCGGGGAAGCGACTAGCAGAATGGAACAGGCAAAACAAGAAGTTGAAGCGGGAAGCAATGACTAATGATAGCAATGCGGTAGCGGCAAACTGTATAAGCCTACCGCCTACAACGAAAGAACAGGGTGATAGCTGGTATAATAAATGTTATCTTGTTTTAGGTGTTATAGGAGTTTCATTGACTGCATTAGGGCTATATTGGGGGCGTGCTCGGCATAATTGTCCCCTCCGGAAAGATGAGCCGCTTCAGAAAGCGACAAAAACAGAGCCCGTAGCGGCTCCCTCCAGAACGGAACCAAGTCCCAGCTCCTCTACATTGTATGAGATGGATTAACTCCGTAATTATTTTATTTTTCTATTTTATATACTAGTCAGCAATCATGGATACTAAAACAGTTGTAAACACAATGTATGATGGTATTGTAATCGCTGGACTTACGATGGGATATCTTATGATCTCCAGCAAATTTCTGAAAATAGATATGGGCGATCCAAGTCGACCAAATTTAATTCGATTGGCAAAATTAGGCGGTGCGACTGCTGCGGCGGTTGCAACAAAAGATCTCCTTGAACAGAAAAATATTATTCCTGCCGAACCTTATACTTTGTAATGTATATACAACGTACAACGATGATCATTTGGATTGAAAGCAAAACAGGCAAACCGGTTACTATCAATTTTAATCCTTGCATTGACATATCACAGTTTACGAAGATAAGACTTTTACATTGTTCACTTTTTAATTCATGGTATAACATAACGAGGTCAAATATGAGAATAAAATATCAAGAAAGTGGGCAACCAAAGAAGACTATATTAATATGTCCAGGTAACTACAATATCGATACGTTAAACAAAGCAATCGGGTTGAAGCAAAAAATTAATTTTGAAAAACATCTGCCGACAAACCGCGTTCTTCTAACTTTGGCTAAAGATGTTAGAGTATTTTTTAATGCCACAGGTAACTTCGCTAACCTCGTCGGTTTTTCAGAAAAAAATGAGGACAACCCCGTGGAAAAAAGTACTATGAGTCCAGGTCGAGCGGATTTCTTAACAGTCAATAAATACATAGTTCATTTAGATGTCGTTGATGTTACTGGAAATTATGTTTCATTTGGCTCTGGCGAATACATACAGGGGAAAGTATCGGACTGTTTACAAATACTTCCCATCCGGGATACAAAACAAATAAGTGAAAAGGTCACCTATGATTTTAAAAATGGGGGCTTAGCTATCGCCATGCCATTGAGAAAGGGTTCAGACCATATGAGTTCAATGCGTATTTAGATAACAGATCAGGATGGAAACATAGTCAATTTCAATAACTGGCCAACTAGCTTTTGTATTGAATTATTGTAGCTAAGCAAAGCTAGCGAAGCATAAACCATCCCACGACCAATCCTCCAGCAATATAAATCATTTCATATTTCTTTTGCTCAGGACTGGGCTGATAATAATCTGAGAATTGCGCTGCCCCTTCGGAACCATTCCGAAAGGGGCCTGACGCACAGTTGGGTTGCGCCACTGCTGCTGCTTCTTCCAGGATTTCTGCATCTGTATCTCTTAACTCAGCTGCAGCATGCGCGTCCTTTGCTTGATTTTCTCTTTCCCAATCAGCTTGGAGTAATCTTTTTTCTGACCAGACGGCACGGTCATGTTCAAATTTTTCTAATGCCTTATCATGTCGGACTTTCTCTGCTTGCAGAGCGTCACCATTCCCAGAAAGCTTTTGTCCAATAATATTTCCTCCTGTGAATGCCGTTGCATTTAATACAGCACCGAGAACTGTCATTCCTATAGCTGAAGCCATGATTGTATATTATTACAAGGTATTATTTAATTTTTCATTGTATATAGGTTAATTATGTCTGGTCCAAGTAACTTCGGTCTAGGTGCAATTCGTGTACAAAATCTTGAGCTTGAAGATTTAAGTGATGTTAAAGTGAACAATAATACTAAGATAGCTGCTAATCATAATAAGGATTACGTCCTTTGTTACAAGGACCGCGAAAAATATTTCGTTTTAGCCTCTGCCACGGTACAAAGTCACGAACATGCTGTAGAATTTTCCGAACTTACAGACATTGATGAAACCGTAATTGACGCCACAAAGGCTTCAAATGATCCTACTCCTTTTGCTCTGACGTGGGATGGGGATAGTCAGAAATTCATGCCTTATAATGTACCACGTAACATCTTAGATATATTGGATAGTGAAATTGCAGGTGGAGTTACTGAACTGCCAGGAACTCCAAATGTGATTTATTTTGATAGCAATGTTAACAAGTACAAGTTGCTAGATTTTCGTCGTTGGCTTACTCCTAAGAATCCATACATTGCACTTCTTGGTATACCGATTCACCTTAAATTAGTCCTTTTAATACAATAATGTCTTCAGATAATACACTAAGAAGGTGGATAAATAATGGGGAGAATTATTGTTCATACAATGCTAGCGGAGTTCCAGTTAGATTATTTTGGGACACAACTTTAAAGAAACAGGGTCTGAAAAGTGTGGGGGAGGGGACAGCTGAATTAACTTTACAGACTATGAATCAACAGATGACTGATAATATGAAAATAATTGAGCATGGTACAGTTCTCATTAGATGTGTAAAGTTAGCTACAGGAGATGAGTATGATGATTTGGTTGGATATTACGCTATGAAAACAGATAACAGAACAACTTGTGATATTATTATAAGTATCGATAAAGATCGTAATGAAATGAGTATTGAATGTTTTGTTGGAGGGAATAGAGTAGAGGGTGGCTCCCTCCCCGACTCTGGAACTGAATTTATACGTAAAGATAAAAGTGTTAATACTTTGGATATCAGCGTTATTTATCTAAAACGTCTCATATTGTTTGAAGTAATGGTCTTCCAAAATATTTGAAGTTCAGAAGAAATTTCTAAAATTTTATCTATCGGGTGAACAAGTTCGTACCGATAGGTACCCATATCAATGGCAAGCCGGGGTTGCTCCACGGTTACCGCATTGACGCATATTGGAGCAACGAGTAGTTCTGGGGAAGGGAGGTGTAGCTTTTCAGTTGACACATATTGGAGCAACGTGTAGTGTTCTGGGGAGGAGGGAGGTGTAGCTTTTTCGGGTAAGTGTCCCAGTTATACACATTTACTTTACTACTGCCAGAGGATGGATGGGAGGCAGTACCACTTTCGTACCCGGACATTCAGCGGGCGAAAGGTTTCTTCCCGTATGAATATTTAGACTCGGTTGACAGACTGGAAGAAGACCAGCTTCCGGAGAGACACAAATTTTATAGTGAATTAACGGAAGAGGGGATTTCGGAGTCTGATTACGAACATGCATTGCGAGTATGGGACGAAGTTGGATGTAAGACGATTCGTGATTATATGGAATTCTATTGTGAGACGGACGTTCTCCTTCTTGCGAATATATTCGAAAATTTCGTGACACATGTTTAGAAGCATATAAGTTAGATCCAGCCCACTCACTACGGCCCAAAAGTATGCCTCAGTGTACGGTATTCCGCAAAGCATAATTTCATCGAGCAGCGCCTTTAGCTGGTCGCTATTGACAACGGCGAACATTGTATCAATTTATTTTCAATAGATTATCGATCGAAAATCTGCTTGGGTGCCGCTCGTGCCGGGCGCTCGTGTGTTGAGGTCACGTCATAACCATTTCCACAATAACCCGGATATTGACTTATACACTTTAACATCAAGGTATCCGTTGGTTTCCTGTACTGAAATTAAATCGACGACACTTTTTTCAGTTTTGGTGATACTTTTACGTACGTTTCAGCACATTTTGGTGCACTTCGGCGTAGTTTGGCGCCATTGTGAACGGGGAACTACACGCGAGTGAGCGAGACAACAATGTATCAATTTTGGACAAAAGAATATCGATCGATAACGTTCACTGCACGATTACAGTGGAGACTCTACGCCCGTTCGCCTCTGTTTGGTGTTATTTTTGCAGTTTACTGGAATTTTCAAAGTTGATATTCGCCAAAATTTGGTATAAATTACAACAACCTGACAGGTATTTGGGCTGTACAATTTAAGAGACGCTAACCGATTAAAATGCGTCAAAATAAGACCCTGATTCAGCATATGCAAACGCCGTAAGATCGCCATTTTATTGAGGGCAAGAGCAAAAATTCAGCGATCGGGAAAATAAAATGCAACTAAAACAAGTTTCGTCGAGAAATTCAAAAAACTAAAACGACAGGAATTTTGTATATCAATAAAAGAAATACCGTGCCACTTTTCACTGTCATTGGTTCAGAATTGAGAAATTTGAACGAGCGAGAGTTGTACGGTCTGTTCAGTACACTAAACGCCATTGTTTTCTATGGGAAATCGAGTTGATGAGACACATCGTAAAATGAAAAAATACATATCAAAAAACCGTTGGTTTAACTTTTTCATTTCGCTGTTATTTTTTATAATATTTGGTATGACACATAGCATGAAGGGTAACTACCGTAAAACTCTATGGTTTTATTTTTTTGAATTTCCCTCCTATTTTTAAGAAATGACGAGTTGAAGATCATTTTGCTGTTGACTGTGTTTTTACTTAATTTTGCATATGGCTGTTATTGCTTACGTATTTTTGGAATTCCCATGTCAAATTCTTCCCAAAATAGTATAATTGTAAGGGCAGCATATACGGAAAATAGGATATGTAACTCTTCCATGAATATGTAGTTGTACAGCAAGGATATACGGCGAAATTTTCAAAATGACGTTGGAGGTGGATTTGACTTTCTGAACGCGCACTCCACGTATGTGTAGCGAAAATTCGGGACGCTATATACCGTACAAAATGGGGCGCCTTTGGGCCGTAGTGACTATATGTCTGCGCCCGGCTTGACATGGGATGCTATGTTACTTTTCACAGGTAATAAATTTAAACTCATTCAAGATGCTGAGCAGATGAATTTCATTCAGAGGGGAATTCGAGGTGGTATCAGTCAGTGTAATATTCATTATTTACAGACAAATCATCCGGCCGCCACTGGCGGGGATTACGATCCGGAGAAACCGTTAACCGAAATAAAATATCTCGATGCTAATAATCTTTATGGCTGGGCAATGAGTCAGGCAATGCCAGTGGGCGGACTTCATTGGATGACGAAGGAAGAATATTTAGAATGGGAAGGCGGAGCAGGCTCGGATTGGGGACCCGGCGCTAGATTTCCGCCAAGTTTTCTAGAAGTAGACTTAGAATATCCGGCCGAATTACATGAAGAACACAGCGATTTGCCATTAGCGCCGCATCACTATGAATTTCCGAGGCAGGGCAGTCGACTGATTACAAGTCTTATGGACAGAGAGAGATACGTCTTACACTACAAGTTGCTTGAATTCTATCTTCGGATGGGAATGCGACTGAAAAAGGTGTATCGGGCGCTTGCCTTTGAAGAGGCGCCGTGTCTCACAAAATATATTGACTATAACACTAAAATGGGGACAAAGGGAAAGACAGATTTTGAAAAGAATTTCTATAAGCTTATGAATAATGCGATGTTCGGTAAGACAATAGAAGACGTTCGAAAGTACAGAGACTTTAAATTTGTTTCGGGTCGGAACGGTACGGATAGTGGTCGTAAAAAAG
This sequence comes from Ptychodera flava, assembly GCF_041260155.1. Taxonomy (NCBI): domain Eukaryota; kingdom Metazoa; phylum Hemichordata; class Enteropneusta; family Ptychoderidae; genus Ptychodera; species Ptychodera flava. Next base: position 162,311 of record NW_027248394.1, read on the forward strand.
TTCAGAAGTATAATCCAAAGATGAAACATATAACTCTCATAACTTCCGAAGAGGATGGAGATTCCTGCGACAGTGCCCTACTGGAACTGAAAACGGATGAACATCGATATGTAAAGCCAGTTTTCATTGGTGCGGCGGTGCTTGAACTTTCTAAGCTGCTTATGTATGATATGCATTACAATTACTTTCGAAAGCGGTTCCCTGGAATACGATTAGCCTACATGGATACTGACAGTTTTGTTTACAGTGTGCCTCTTCCTTCCCCAGACGTAACTTTCAATGATATAGTCCGAGAAGATGTGGAAAAGAATGGTAATGAGTCTATATATGATACTAGTGGGATGAGCGGCCCCGATTTTCCGAAGATTAATAAAAAGGTGATAGGTAAATTTAAAGATGAGTTGAATGGAGAACCTATTCTTGATTTTGTCGGCATACGCTCGAAAGTGTATGCTTTTCGGACTCCAACTTCGGAGACGAAAAAAAATAAAGGGATAAAAGATGTTTGTGTTCGTAAACATTTGAACTTTGAAGACTATAAGGATCTGTTTGAAACTGGGAAGGAGCCCGAGCGGGCACAATTTGTGCAGTTTGTACAGAAAAAACCTGGTGAAATCCGTAGTGAAAAGCGCAGTAAAATTATGATGGCGCCAAATGATATCAAACGTGTTCAGTTATACAATGAAGTCACAGGTGAATGGTTGGTAGAAACTAGGCGATAGGGTGGACCTCCCCTTCAGAATAGAACGGAGTTAAAATAGTATAGACTTTAATCTACTATTTTCAACAGAGACCTGGGCATCGCTAATAACATAAACGTGGGCAAATATATTATCATCGCGTGCTTCGATTTTATTATCATCGCGAGTGTCGATACCCTTAACTGAAGTGTCCATTTTTATTATTTCAAGCTGAATTCCATCCTTTGTGTTCATTACTCTAAGACCATTTCCATGAAATTCAATATCTTTAAAGCTACGCAGATCAATAAACAGACAGAATTTATTCTTCAAATAATCAACTTCATCTAAATCAATTTCACACCAATCTTTATCTTCAGCAAAATACCGTCGTGTTTCTTTCCAAAATTGTCTTGGTAACATCTTCTGAGCATATATTTTATTTCAATGCCTTCGATTGATACAGACACAGATTCAATGGATGGATTAAAGAAAAGTTCACTATTAAGTTCTGACTGATTCTGATTTTTAGTGAAGAGTATTGCGATACCTCTCATGCTACGTCGTGGTACATTTATATTTTCATTGATAACCGTGGTTGATTCTTTGAATGGGATTGTTCTAAAATAATGTATATGCTCGTAAAGGTAACTTTTTCCACTGTTGTAATAACCAGCAGTTGACCTCGCGAGTACGGGATCACTTAATGTTTCGTATTCCATTTGAATGTTTTTTAATTTATAATTGGGTGTAACAACATTATTACTGGCAAGTAATTGGGAGGCGGGTGCCAACGTAATTTCCCATTCGATATGACTCCCTAACGCCGATGGATATGCAACTCCATGGCCTGTTATGAGGGGATGGGACAGACGAATAGCATATTTTGTTTTATATGTGTCAAAAAGTAAATTATCGTCCACGACGGCGTGATCTGCATTGGCCGCGCCACTTCTCAATTTTCTTAGATTTTCGTTCTGAATTCCGTACAGTGTCATGTTCGTTCTCTCCTTTTTATGTTTGAAGAGATCGCGATAACATTCAATAAGATTATATTTATTCAAATTGAAAAGTGCCTGACCCTCAAATGTGAGAACCATACGCTCGATTATATTTTTTGCAACATTTTGTACTACTCGGTTATCTTCATGTCCCATTACTTCGAGATCAAAAACCAGGTCGAAAGTATCTGGAACTAGTACTACTCCGCTTTCTAACTTTGGACATCGTATGATAAGTGTCTGGCCTGGATCTGCCTCACTTGGATTATGAGCAATCACATGATGAGTTCTTTCTGACTTCGTTCCCTGTGGTATTCGGTTGGTGAAATTCGGTAATAATGATCTATCCTACTCCATTTTCGTGTAATGTATATAGTAGTGTAGAAAAAATAAAAATAAATCACATGTTTACATAATATTTCCGTCTGACTGAAAGATAAATCGATTACCTGTGTCGCGAATCAATCGAAGAACCCAATATTCTTGTAAATGTTGGACTTCCATTTCATCATTGTCAATCTCCTGAAAGACGTTTATGAATTCTAGTCGCTTAAAGAAGTTAGTCTTTTGACATTCCTTCACGAAAGCTAATATGTTATGATATAGATTATCATCTTTGAGTGGGACACCTGGATTTGCCCGAAGGATATGTCGATTTACTCGTCGGAGTTTGCACCATTCCAATTCAACAGAGAAACCAAACAGGTCTTTATTTTTAGAAAGAAACTTTGCAATATTCTTTTCACCAAACATGTCGACTCCGTAAGACCATATATTAATACATAATTTTATTTATAATGACTAATGTTAAACCAGATGAAATATCCATAGCTGTTCTCCAACAAATCCAACCATCGATCCTGCTGTTTTTAATAGAAAACTAACAAGGGAGCCGACTAAACCTGGTATTGCAGCGGCACTTTTTGCGGCCAATGTTTTTAACCATTCGCCAAATTGCTTTACAATTTCTTTCGCTTTTGTGTATACTTTGGGCGGACCTGAACCTCCGTGTTTGCTCCAGTTCCTGCTCCTCCTCCTCCTCCTCCTTTAGTCACAGCCAGGGCAATTGTTGATATTGTCATTCCAAGGGCAGTCAGTATTGCAGCGATTGTAATACCATTTCGTTTAAATAACTCTGTCAGCTTCAGCCTCAGTGATAATTCTGGATCAGAAATTACATCACGAAGAGACCTAGTCGTAGCCAGACTTTCACGTGCCTCACTGATCTTACCATGTTCATTTCGATCATCAATTTAGCTTCTCTTGTTATGAGTTCATCTAGTAGTTTTTCAGCTTTTTCTTTTGCTTGGGTGTGTTCTTCAGGAATTTCCTTTAACTGTTTTTCAACGTCTCTTTCCTCTAGCCTTATTTTAACTTTTTCATTGTTAAGCTCGCCAAGACGCATATTCGCAATCCTTAATTCATCATTAATAGCTCTATATTCAGGGTTTAGATTGTTCCATTGTTCGATTTTATTTTCAAAAGCTTGTATTTTATCTGCATTACCAAAAGTATCTTGCCGTAACTCTGTCAGTTTATCTTTGTATATAACCATGTCTTCTGGCATCATCTTCTCAGCCGGTATTTATCATTTTTCACATCTTCAGAACTCACATTTTCGGGCTCTGTGCTAGAGTGATATTCGACTCCACTCAAACTGTATACTTTACTTACAAATTCATATCCTCCTTCTTCTCTTTTTACTGTCTCGAGCGATCTAAATCCACGTCCTGTAGTTTTTGATAGCCTGAGGTTTTTATAATACAGCTTTCCATTCTTAATCTTAGCATTCAAAATTAATTCGTTTCGTGCTGCCGGATTTTCAATATTATTCTCGTCTAAGAATTGTTCAGCCATTTGCTTTGTAAGTTCTACTCTATATCTAGTCGAAGGATCCACCTGCGGGCTATCGCGTGAGCCAGCCTGGGAAGGACCGGCTTCTGCAAAGGCATCATCATCTTAGGAAAAAGTTGTTTCAGCAGTAGCATCATCATCGCCATTTAAATTTGCATCGAAATCCTGGAGTGGTATATCTTCTCCTCCTTCTGCCATATTGTCTTTCTATATTACTACAATTATTTTTTATCATCCCTTACATATACAGTAAAAAAAATGCACGTCTCAGTTGTTGAAAGCGTTGAACAATTGGCCGACTATATCGAAAGAACTAGCGCCACATATCGACGAAGTTACAAATTGATGGGTCGAATTGATATGGCTCTTAATGTGACTAAGGGAATTCTTGTAAGTTCAGCTGTAATAGCGGCAATTCCGACAGTTCCAGTTCTTTTAGCTTTAACTCCTATACCAGGTGTTATTATTGATGTAATACAAGGAAAAACAGGAGTATCAAAAAGAAGAGAGAAGTATAAACATTATTACGTTCAATATAAACAGCTGCTTACACAAATACAAGAAAAAGGCGCAACAACAGAAAACGCCTCAGAACTTATTCAGGACATATTTCATCAGGCACTAGAAATACAAAAACAAGAAGGATTTAGTCCACCTCTAGAAAAATACATACGTCATTATGGATTAAATGGATATGAAAGTTAGTTAACTAGAGTCGTTCAGAAAAAATTCTGTAGTAATTTTTCATGAAAACTGTAGAATGGCAGACCTTTAACATGACATCACAAGTTGCTAAGCAACATTCGAAGTTATTGTGAAAGTCCTACTGGAAAGTCCCTACTGGAAAGGTATTGCACAACAGTGTTCCGGTAGGGTAAGTAGCTGCGCATAAATTACATGTGCACTGTAGAGGATGGGTCCACTGGTCATCAAAATATAACAACAAATTTTTACCATTCTTGTTAACCATTCAAAGCTGTCTCTTCAACCCAATAAATAAAATTCTCCTTTTTCGCTGAGCTTTTTCCAACCACTAACCGTACAAGTAGTACAAGGTCCTGTAACTTCTGTTGATCACGTGCCATGGGATTTGTTGAACTCTTCGAATGAATTTGTGATATATTGATCTTCTAGTTGAGGCACCTCCGGTTCTTCCAGTGTTAAAAAATAGTTCCAATAACTATATCACGCACGCCTAATTCACTCATTCAGGGGTGCTGGACTCCAATCCATCTGTAGAGCTTGCAAGTGGCAGTCAATTGAAGTCTGTGTTGAAGAGTCTCTATCCATTATTGAAATGTGGCTATTTCTTTCTGTACAGATGTTGAAATACCAGTTAGTCATCTGAAAAAACACGACGTCTGTTTCCTGTTTCCTGTAGGCTGAGTAATCTGTGGTAAGTATCGCCAAAATGTTCCAAATATCCCGTCAAATATTGCAGTATGGTGAAGGGATTCCCAGCGGCGGGGTTAACCATGACGTTTATGAATAAATAAATATTTAACGTTTGTTTGTTTTTCTGTGGCTTGTGCTCATCCGATTTTTTTATCAACGGACCCATGTTTTTTTCTATGATTTCTTTGAGTAGATGAGGTTCATTTATGTCCAGAGGGAATACGTTCAAGTTTTCAACCGTGATTTTTGTCTGGTTTTTACAGTCAAACCGGGCTGTGGTTCATGTTGTTTAAATATTTATAGTAGTTTTTATTGGAAGTAGTACTGCTTTTTAATTTTATAATTGTTGAAATAATCTTGTGCATGCATGGAATTTTTTGTCTTGTGTTATCTTTATAAGGAATTTTTATATTTTTTTCACAATCACACTGACTGTTTCACATTTGAATTTTTGTTAAGGTTTTTTTCAAAATAGTACTAGTATTTTTAAAGGTTTCCTTTTTATGTTTTCGCGTATGTTCCGTCGGTATTTAAAGATTTTTTTTTACTTTTTTGTAGAACCTGCACTCCTTAAACTCCTTATGCGAGGTATTATAAGTGATTGTAAGTTCATTAGTATGCGTGCAATGCTGTTTTCAATGCGTTGCAAACATTTCATGCCTCAAATTGCTTGAAAAGAATATTAACCGATTTCTGTCCTTTATTTGCAATTATACTTATCTTAAGCTTATGTATTCCCTTCCGCAAATCCACTGAATTGTATCTAGTCGAGAAAGAAAGTTATTTCATACTGTAACGATTAATATTTTTTGAAACATTTTGCAACCCGTAGATGTGCTAGACTAGGTAATTTAATCTTTTACCTAAAACTATGTCTAATGTAAGTAAAGACATTTATAGAGCCTCTATGCAGAAGCAGGGACTTCCTGAAAGGATGTTCATTTCATAGCTTATAATACAAGAAACAAACAACTTTCCCAAATGATTTTGCTTCGCTGTAACGCATTTACTGATAATCATTCAACGAAAATATATTCTGAAGCCAGGGGTGAAAATTAAATGAACAGTCAAAGTAATTATCATAAAGAGAAATGTACGTTTAACATTTAAACTCTGAAATGATAAAGTTATGGAATAAGCTTCTTTTGTATAACTTAACCAAGCTGTGTATATTTATCACCAGATTTTCTCTTGCTGCTATATGGACAATGAGTCCGAAATATAGTCTATAATAATAATAATAATAATAATAATAATAATATCGATACACTTACCAGATGCCAAGGCCATATGCTCTGCAAGGCATGTGTCTTTGAACCCTGGGGAGAAAAACGGACCCACATTGGACCACATCGATCAAAATGAAGCCGATATGTCCCCTTGAAGTACAAAACAAACCAGTGCAGACCACACTAAATTATCTCACCCGAAAACAACACATAATGTGTCAAACTCGCCCAAGGTCGTAGTAGAAGGCATTCTGCTGAGTAGTTGTCCTTGTTTGCACTCGACAAGGGAAAAATTGACTTTGTCATCCATAAATCCATGCTTCACGTGATGTTGTTTACGACCCAAAAATCAATATGCCACTAGATTAATGTGGCAGCTAGAAGGATTTGAAATTCACCCACTTTATCCCATTCGAATAACAGAAATTATGAATCTCACGTAAGCGTTGCCTAACCTGATATGTTTACTTCCACTTTCTTTCTTGAAATGCTGCACTTGTATTATCTACATGTGAACCACACTGAATAATAAACGAAACTTTTAGCTATATTTACGCTGAAAATGTGCATAAGAATTTAAATTATCACTTCTCAGGCCTTCCGAAAAAAACAGTTCAAGCTGATTATTGTCAAGTTCATGTTAGCGCCGACACTGTGCGAACGGGATGTCACTTGCTAGTTTTCCTACCCCAAGATGAGACGAACACATGTAACTCTTGACAACATAAAATGTCTGTTGTATTTTCTTAGCTTTTGCACCGCAGTGCAAACTTGTCGCCCTTCGTAACGACGGGAGAGATTGACTCGTGTTATTTTTTCAAACTTTATTTATATGTGTTCGGCACCATTTTACAAGTGGTATAGCCACAAACTGATGACGTCAAAATCTGATCGAGACTTGTGTGCTGTCGTCGCGCGATCGCGTCGGGCATTCACTTGTTCTTGACTCAAGTTGTTTACTTCCTGTCTCGCGATCGGCAATTTATGCATGTTCTTTGTGAAAAATGATTGTCAAGTTCATGTTAGCGCCGACACTGTGCGAACGGGATGTCACTTGCTAGTTTTCCTACCCCAAGATGAGACGAACACATGTAACTCTTGACAACATAAAATGTCTGTTTTATTTCTTAGCTTTTGCACCGCAGTGCAAACTTGTCGCCTTCGTAACGACGGGAGAGATTTGACTCGTGTTATTTTTTCAAACTTTATTTATATTGTGTTCGGCACCATTTTACAAGTGGTATAGCCACAAACTGATGACGTCAAAATCGCCGTACACAAAACACAGACGCCCCGTAATTGCGGCACTGACTAACTAATAAGGTTAAAATAATATAAATTTGCACTTTCTTCAAATCACTGTCACAATTTCCGACTGCTTAGTTTTGTATCGGGTGAAGTACAGTGGGGCCAGGAATTGTCGGAACGGAGCGAGCGAAGCGAGCGGAGTTTCCTACAATTTGGTCGGCTAACCCCAATTTCTGGCTCCCACTGTGCTTCACCCAACACAAAATCAAGCAAATGAAGACCATCACAGACTTTTTAGGGTTAGGGTCAGTTAGTTCATGTGATCGCGGCAATAATTCCTTCTCATTCCAGATACAATATGTCCCCTCTTACGTTTTATTCATAAAATTTATTGTCATGTACAAACTGGCCTCAACGGCAATGGCCTTATTGACCCCTTTTCAATATAGCCCTTGCCAAAGACGGCACACAGTTACATAACAGAATTAAGAGTTCATTCAAATGCAAATAATAATCAATGTGACGGTCAAAAAATCTTTGTATGTTTTCATTTGCATTACTTCTTCTACAGACTGAAAATCACACCTGTACATTAGTTCAAACTCTGGTATTGATTGGTTTAATTTTAGTCCACAAATTTTTTCCTTTATCTTTGCGATCATGCCTCCCAATAGATTTTTAGTCAGGCTGTATTATGGAAATTTATGAATACACGGATGTAAAAAAATAAACTCTATATAATGAATTCAAGTTCCGGAAGTCCAAATACAGCTTGAGTCGACACAGTGACAGACATTTGGTGATTGGAGTCATTGGTCGCGATATTTGTGCTTGCTTTTTAATTTCTGTTGACCGGCGTACGTAATGCCAATGCTTTATCGAATTGTTCCTCCAGGTTACAGTATTATTCTGATGAGTGACAGGGGCCTTATTCTTGGTTGTCCAAGTCTCCTCAGTTCTCTCATTTCACCGCTTATCATTTTTGTCTTCATTTTGTGGATCCTAAAACCTTCGCCCACACCAACACCTTTGAAGGCATGTAGATGCATGCCATGCGAACTTGGATTGGCTTCACATCTTCCGACTTATTTCCAACTTATCTTTATGAGTTCATGTGGCGGAGGCGTTTCGACAATAAAGCTGTGGCGTGAATTTTACTTGTTCAACATATTTCAATTCTCTGTCCTTCAAGTTTACAGTCAGTCCCCTTCATCGATTCATTGCAACTCTGCACATGACACCATATTATGCCAAATGTTTTGAGACGGTCTAAAAACTAATATCACGCCTAAGTTTACAACTCAGGAGGCCACTGCCGCTGATGTGTGACACTGGGAATGCACAAACCAGACGAAGTTAGTGCTAGTGACAGTGTATGGACCTTAAATTATTATATTTGCAGCGAATTTCGTTTGCTTCTGTATTTAATTCACTTCGTCGATGGGTGGAATTTTTATGTTATTTCCGTGGCATATCCAACGAATTGTTGTTCACGTTTTCATCTACAATAGTAATGAAATATTGCATTTCATACATGTTGAGTGATAGTAAAATTTATATTTATATAAAAGTGTATCCTGTCGAAAACGAAACACACACCTTTCGTATTGTAAAAAAGGCAGCAAATGACAAATTCAATAATAAATGTCAAAAACAAAGTTTTCAAACATATAAAACATCCTAAACAAGTAACAATTTTATACTTTAACTGTGCAAATAAACAAATAATATGAAAAATATTCAAACAATAACAAATCTGCACATACAGCAAACACGACAATGTAGAGAAAAAAATAAAGACAGGCAATAAAGCAATCAATGCAGAGGCATAAATTCAATAAAAGAAGTAAAATGCGTAAAAGACTTTCAAATCATTACAAGTGAACATTATAAATTAATCAGTTCCTGCTTAGCATTATCATCCTAACGTTTATATTAAACATTGCATCCCTTTCTCGCAACTTGCTCTCGTGGAGTACAGGTTATAGGTAGTGCTTCACATGCTAGAGGTGCTGGGTTCGACCCCCGGCAGCGTTATAGTTGTTGTGAAAAAAAAGTAACTAAAAAAACCACTTCTCTCCCTTGTCATTAATCAACAGTTGCTTCCACATAGGTATCAGGCTGGCTGAAGAAGACGTGGATAGAGTAATAGGATACTACAAAATGAGGGAAAGGAGTGAGGATAGCAAAAAATTGGGACCCTTCTTTTCAATCATTTCCCCCTAAGTTTCCAAGCCCCCATTCCTAACTCTTACCCCAAAATAATTTATCGCCCCTTTTAGAACGTAACCTTTATGAATACACGGATGTAAAAAAAACAACTCTATATATAATGAATTCAAGTTCCGGAAGTCCAAATACAGCTTGAGTCGACACGGTGACAGACATTTGGTGATTGGAGTCATTGGTCGCGATATTTGTGCTTGCTTTTAATTTCTGTTGACCGGCGTACGTAATGCCAATGCTTTATCGAATTGTTCCTCCAGTTACAGTATTATTCTGATGAGTGACAAGGGGCCTTATTCTGAAGTTTCATCTCGCTCAGGCTAATTTTTGGACTCAGGTATGTAATCAACATAGCCTAATATGTTCGAAAAGAAGCGTGTCAATAAGTACGCCACATCTTTGACGTCATCAGTTTAGGGCTAATACCACTTGTAAAATGGTGCCATGTGTTCTTGTACCGATTTTATCAAACTAATAATAATCACGCCGTAGCGTAGAACAGTGCAGGCTGTCATCAACAGCCTGTTCCGAGAGACAGAGTATCGACTAGTCTACAGTGGAGTCACTCGACTTGCGCAATACCAGCGCACACATAATTATTTCGGAGATTTTTACTTTTAGTCAAACTTTTGATGACTGACCTCATATAGCAAAAATTGCTAGTTTCAGCACTTCTAGAAGTTGAGCCGGGTTTGTTTTACGTTCAATGTTGAGGTCCAGCTAGCAGCTGTGGAGTCTGCGGGTAATTGATAAGTTTAGACAACACGCACACAAGAATCATTTGTGAACCCTCGCAATTCACGTTTGACGTAATTTAATTTTTGGGTTATATTTAAAGAAAGAAAAGGCATGAAATAAAAAAAAAAATATTTTCATTTCGTTTCGAAAAATTAGCAGATCGGTGAACTTGCTCTTGTGAATCTGCATTATGTGTGTATGAACTCCTGCACTCGCTTGGGAAACTCCTTGATATAAATGTCGCGTGATGTCGGGTACGGTGTTGTTTAAGGTTTCTCAGCAGACACGAAAAGGCTGCATGATAGAAAGATGAAACTTCGAGTTTAAAAATATAAAAGAACACGATACTAACACCAAGCATGTACAGCAAGAGTGATAAAATTATCGCAACTAACAGAAGTTTCATTTCGCTCAGGCTAATTTTGGACTCAGGTATGTAATCAACATAGCCTAATATGTTCGAAAAGCAGTGTGTCATACTTTCATAGTTGTGAACTGAGCACGTCTCCGTCATCGTCTGCGTCCTCGGCCAAATCTGACTCTTCACTGCATTCTTGATCGTTATTGCAGGGAGTATGAGCCAAAGTCGGACTGTTTTATATTTAAATCGACCTTTGCGCACGTTGCCATCTTTTTCAGGTCCGCTTTTGTGAACCTCGCTTGCTTTTTCGACGGTACGGAGCACGAGCGCTGGCTTTGGTCTGCTCGACGTGTTTGCCGATACCGATACATGCGGAGTTCAAAACGCTGAGCATAACGTTGAAGCTAGCGCATGCGCACTATACCGCCAAGCCTATACATAATCTCTGCGTGTTTATCAAAGATATCGTGGTCGGTAATCCGCGACTGTTAAGACAAAAGGGAAATAATGGCACAAGGTGTAGCTGATGGTTTGCCTTTTTAGTAATATTTCAGAAATTTTCCGGTACGATGTGACCCAACACCTTTCCCAAAAGAAAGACCACGTGTCAGTGGTTCGAAATTTGAAATAAAAAAAAAATTGCTAAAATTGACCTTTGAACCTGAGTCGCATCGTTAAACATAACAAACACTGACATTTGAGAAGAAGCCATTTGTTTATTTTAATATAATCCAACAAAGTTGTTGCAACTTAGAATTTCAAATTCAGGTGTTCGCGTACACATATGGAAAGCTCAGGAAATTCGATAATTCTTGGTAAGTGGTTTAAAATCCTAGGCTGATAAAACATGGCAAAAGAAATTGTAGAATTGAGTAAATCCAATGTAGGCCTAATAAGTCCCATAATTGGACTCCAAAAGTAAGAGGAGAAAGGTGCTTAAGGTGCAATTGCACATTAATCCTTAGTTCACATTGAAATGACTATGTCTCAAGGTCACTGTCCTTTACGACCTAACGACCTTGAATTCAATTAGTCATGTTTCGAATGTTCTGGAAATTTAATTAGTTGTGTAAGGGAGATAATTTTAGTCAATAAAAGTTCTAGATTGTTCTTATATTCTTTTATATAACCACTTGAGTAGTATATATAACTTCCTTTCTGTGACACAAATAGTATTTACAAGACCCCATTTTAGCTACAGAGGGAAAAATTCCTCTCACCTGTAGCTGAAGTGTGACCCTGACCTGTATATGAACTCACGTACGCAACAGCTGGTGTGAGTACTGATGTATAAATAAACACTGACGTCACTCCCGTTTACAGATGACTCAGTGACATATATTTAGGTCAGCACGGGAATTCCCTACAACAGCTGTCGGAAAGGCTGAGTTTCCTATACAGTCATTTGTTCGATAGATTCTGACTGTGCTGCAGCTCTTCCGTTCCAGTGCTGATTTTTGTCTTCTGAATGTAAGTATCAATATCTTCTGGCTGTGTTGTGTCCCTATTCACAATGTTTCTCATTTTTTCCTACCCTACCGGAACGGGAGCAACCCTATCGGAATGACTTATGTTAGATTTTCACCTACCCTACCCTACAGTAACCGTTCCGATCTTGAACAGTGGTTGCGCAATACCTTTTCAGGCAGTGGGCTTTCCAGTAGGACTTTCGCAATAACTTCAAGTGTTGCTTAGCAGCCTGTGATGTCATGACAGAGGTCTGTCATTCTACAGTTTTCATGAAAATTTTCTGTGGAATTTTTCTGAACTCAGGAGTTAACTTGTTCACCCGATAGATAAAATTTTAGAAATTTCCTCTGAACTTAAAATATGTCGGAAGACCATTACTTCAAATAAAATGAGACGTTTTAGATAAATGGTACTGATATCTAAAGTGTAAGTAGTTGTATCTTTTTTAACAAATGAAATGTTGCCGGAACTACTTTCTTCCGGAGTACGAGTAAAAATATCTAAATCTTTTTGATCTTTCTCTATAGTTATGAAAATAGTGCAAGGTGTTCTTGAATCTGTTTTTATAGCAATATTTCCAACTAAATCATCAAACTAGTCTCCTGTACCAAATTTTATGCATTTGATAACAACTGTACCATGCTCAATTATTTTCATATTATCAGTCATCTGTTGATTTGCAGTCTGTAAATTTAATTCAGCTGTCTCCTCCCATACTCTTCAGACCCAGTTTCTTTAAAGTTCCGTCCCAAAATAAATTTACTGGAACCCTGCTAGCTGTATATGAACAATAATTCTCCCTATTATTTATCCACCTTCGCAGTGTATTATCTGTCTTCATTATTGTATTAAGAGGACTAATTTTAAGGTGAATTGGTATACCAAGTAGTGTAATGTATGGGTTATTAGGCTTAAGATAAAGACGAAAATCGGGCAATTTATATTTGTTTACATTGCTATCAAAATAAATCACATTCAGAGTCCCAGGCAGTTCAGCAACTCCACCTGCAATTCCACTATCCATATATCTAAGATGTTACGCGGTACATTATAAGGTCTGAATTTCTGACTAGCCGAATCCCATGTCAGAGCAAAAGGAGTAGGATCATTTGAAGCCTTTGTAGCGTCTATTGTGATTTCATCGACGTCTTTCAGTTTCAGACATACTCTGTAGGGTCGTATACACAGTGAAATATAAATAATACCTTATAATAATATACAACCATGGATTCAGCTATAGGAATGACAATTCTTGGTGCTGTATTAAATGCAACGGCATTCACAGGAGGAAATATTATCGTACAAAAGCTTAGCGGGAATGGTGACGCTCTTATTGAAGAGAAAATTAGACATGATAAAGCATTAGAAAAATTTGAACATAATCACAACGTCTGGTCAGAAAAAAAGATTACTCCAGGCTGATGGGAAAGAGAAAATCAGGACTACTTTCATCCAAGGGATATATTTAAAGATAACGTAATCACTCATCGATCAGCTAAAGAAAGTAATATATGGCTGGGTGACCCGCACATGAAATACTGGGACCAGCAATTAAATTTTGCTGTATGGTGCAGCACTACTGGCTGTGGTATATCATTCGCCCATCTCTTCGAATAGCCCTACGGTTACGGTTCCGAAGGGAAATATCCGCCGCAAATACAATCATTCTGCCGTTTTCATGTATACTTTACAATACGTCGGATTCTTCATGAAATGGGCGTTGCACTTCCAGACGATACTGTCTTCAAAGCCGGTGACAATCTGTACAATCTCGTCCAATATGAACTTCTATGTACAGAATTTGGAAATATAAGTCCCACGAAGTCCGACTTTCGATATCGCCAAGGCCAAAACTCAGGTCTTGGTTATGGTTATGAATACTATACTAATCGTGGCCCCGTTCGACAGCCAAAAGCAATATACAATGGACATGACTTTTTCCTCTCCGGACGACATGACTTTTTCCTCTCCGCCGACGGAGGCGTTTATTACACACATACAATTTTTGGAAAGAAAAAACATGTACTGCCCGACAAAGACAGACCACACTATTATTTCTTCCGAAATGATGGATCAGAGGGTCAATACAATAGTTTCATCCCTCTGAAGGGAGACACGGGACTAACAAAGGCCGGTCTCGCCCGCCTCAATGAAAGCCTTGAAGCCTACGTATATTGCATACTTGGCGCACAAGCTAATATTCGCAGTACCATTGTGGGTGATACTGGCAGCGCAGAGCAAGTAAGAAAAGAATTCGGCGTTCTCCTTGAAGATGAAATTCGTAATACCGACAAAGTAATCAGTTATCGGCGATATCAAGACACAATAACAAATACTGGTGTCAAACTTGATATGGCCGTTTCGCCCAATTTACTTCTCTTGCCGTCTAAATGGTTATTCTTTCGGGCCCGGCAATCACAGGTTATAATAATGAATTGCAATACGCAACAGAATCTATGGTCTTACGGGGTGAATGGTGATATAAACACGGAAATCAAAGAAAGTGCTATACATGAGATGGAAGGGGAAGAGGATCCCCTGAAGTGGCAGGATGAGTCGCCTCACGACGATATGGTTCCTCTAACGGAGCCTGTTCCCCTATTGCCCCTTTGGAACCGTTCCGGCAGGGCTTCGGAACGGAAGGGAGCAACCGTGACAGTTGCCGGCACGGATCTTATTCACGAATACGGCAAAATTGGTTTGTTATCTTTAGCCATATTCATTACATTTCTGTACAGTATATAGATCCGATGTATGCAACCATGCCATTCAACATAATTGTAACTGGACCGACAAATTCTGGCAAAACAGAATATGTGATGGATCTCCTCACCGGTCCGTACTTAAGGAAATTTGAATATATAGTTTTCATTTGTCCGACATTCATGAACAATAAAACGTATAATAAAAGATTCATTTTCACAGATGATAATGTGTTTGTGTTTCCAGTTGGACTCGATGCTGTGGATGATACACTAGCCTTCGTACATAAAGAATGGGCCGGCACTAACACTTTAATAATCCTCGACGACTGCACCTCGTCCAAAGATATGAAGAAGTGCAGTGACGTTTTAGTCAAACTTGGTTTCAGTGCAAGACACGACGGATTATCTGTCTGGGTTCTGACTCAACAATATACTAGTATTAGTAAACCATTCAGGGAAAACATACAGATGTTAGTACTATTTTACACACCAAGCAAGACAGATAACAAAACTATTATAAAAGAATATGGAATGGAGGTGTCAGAACGGGAGGTGGGTTCCCTAATCAGACAATTGAAAAATACACCATTCAGTAAACTAGTATTTCATTTACGGCATCCGTACGACATACAATTTTTCGTATAATATAGCTAATCATGGCTTCGCCGATAGGACCTGAAGGCTCTACCGATAGGAACACCGAAGGAACTCTTAGAGAATTATATTACAACCCGAAAACTGGTTTTGGAGGTGTACAAAAATTATATGACGCAGCACATGCCAGCGGACTAAAAGTTACTAAGAAAGAGGTGCAGGAGTGGTTAAAAACTCAGCTAACTTATAATCTACATAAACCGGTACCTCGTACTCGTGCTACAGGCGGCCGGCGCGTTTTCGTAACATCGATAGCGGATCTCGTGGAATTCCCTTCACCATTCGCAAAAGAGAATCGTTCCGAAGGGAAAAACATTCGATACATGCTAACAGTAATCGATGTGCTCAGTAAATATGCATGGGCCAGGCCGATACAGTCAAAAACGGCTGATGATACTCTGCAGGCGCTACAAGACATAATTAAGAAATCCAGGAGGCAACCCGACAAACTTCAGACAGATGAGGGGCGGGAATTTACTAACCGAAAAATGCAGAAATGGTTGGAGGAGGCGGGAATTCACTGGTTTCACACCTACAGTGACAAAAAAGCTAGCGTCGTTGAACATTTTAATCGTATGTTAAAGACGATGATGTGGAAATACTTCAAGTATAAACAGACACGTGAATGGCTTTCTATTCTACCACAACTTCTCGAGAATTACAATAACACCGTTCACGGAAGTATCAAAATGA
Source organism: Ptychodera flava (assembly GCF_041260155.1). NCBI lineage: Eukaryota > Metazoa > Hemichordata > Enteropneusta > Ptychoderidae > Ptychodera > Ptychodera flava. Next base: position 178,565 of record NW_027248394.1, read on the forward strand.
AACCCGTCGATGTAACAGAGGAGAACGATTGGCAGGCATTTTATACACTTTACCCTGAGTTGGCAGCCATGGGAGCTAACCCTGAATTCAAGCCGGGAGAACGGGTGCGAATTACAAAATACAAGACCACTTTCAGGAAAGGATATTTACCAAATTGGACAGAGGAGATTTTCATAGTTTCAAAAGTGGTGTACGCAGCTGGACTGGGAACGCCGCCCGTTTACAAGATAAAAGATCTGAATGGAGAGGAAATACTCGGCACTTTCTATTCTGATGAACTGCAGAGTGCTGCTGGCGCTGACGAGCTGTACAGAGTAGAACGAATTTTGAAGACGAAAAAATTAGAGGAAAGAAATATTATCTGATAAAATGGCGCGGTTATCCAGAAAGTTTCAATAGTTGGGAGCCAGAGGAAAATGTTATTAGAACTTCGTAAGTACTCTCTGTAGTTCCTGTGCTGGTACTTGGTAAGTACTACTCAAGTACTAACGTAAGTAATTACGAAAGTTATTCAATAAGTACCATGGAAGAAGTCTTAATTTCTTGAAAGCCAAAAACCACCTGGCCAAGTATTTATCATGTATTGTCGTAAGTAATGTTCACTTATTGCATCTTTTTTGGCCGTATGTCGATGAGGTGGTACCCCGGATCCTTCACATATTAAGTTTGCAAGATCTTCAAAGCGACTGTGCATATTGCCACGAGCTGTTCTTTTGAGTCCCCCTTGTTCAGTTTTATCGATAAGTTCTGGCTGAAGTATAATGTACACAACTGACATGAGCCATAGACAAGTAACTAAATCTTGTCCCTTCATCATATCAAGTGCCTGTAAGTCAAACGGAGCATTATAAGCACACACTGTTTCACAAGCATTAAGAAGTTTGTGTAGGTTCTTGAGTGAGACTCGAGGTTGTTCTAGTTGTTCTTGACCAGGTGGATAGTAAGCTTTTTCAAGTTCCTCCTCGCCGAAACCGTCTATTAAAAATCCCTGGCTGCCGCGTGCCGAAGGGCCGCCCCATGCAATTCCAAAGTCAAAAGCTCGTGGAAAATCTACTGGCCCGACTGTCTCTGTATCGATTGTAGGATTAAGTATATTCTTGAGAACTTCAGGCGTAAGAGATTGATGAATTACCAAACATGGAAGTCTGTAGTCATTACAAATTTCTAAGAAAACTTTTTTGAACTTATCATGAATCTCTTCTAGTTCTTTTAAGGCGGACTCGGTTATTTCATATTGTCTGGCTCGAGTCAGAATATTCCGCCTGCAATAATCAAATTTCATATCTTTGAATATGATAATGAAACTATGTAAATGGTCAAATGCTCTAGAAACAATCTTTTTTTCTTCCGACAAAACGGAAACGCCCCGGATTCTAGAAAAAGTTAGATGTTGAATTATGGAAGAGTCACAAATAATGTAGTTTGTGTTGGCTTTCCCAGCCCGACATTGTAAACTAAGAGTATGTTCTATAAACTGGTTCTGAAAATCGACAATCGAAACTTTCCCATTATAAAAGTCGGCAATGTTGCTAGAAAAACTAGTCTCCAATTCGGTACGTGAGTCACAGCTAAAATTACTGCATCGTAACTCTTACCACTTCCAGTTGGTCCATTTATGAATATGTATGACATTTTTGTGCTATATATCATAGAAAAATTTTTTTTAAATTATTTTTCGTAAAGATATATTACGATAAGACAATGGCAATCCTTTCTATTTCAGATGCAATAAAAATACTTGAAAGTGGAGAAAACATTCAAATCAGTGACGGCAAACTCATATTTGGTGAATATGTAGATCCTTTCATATATGTAGACAGTGAGCTAGAAGTGGTTTTCAATATCGGACCTAAATATGGTTCAAAAGATCCTGCTACATGCGATGAAATGTGTGTCCGTTGGCAACAAAGTCTTCAAAAGTTTACCAATTTAAAAGTATTCTGTACCTTAGGTGAAAGTTTCGATGCAAGCACTGCTAAAAGTTATGCTGCAAGCCTGGCCTCTCACTCCAAGCCACAGATCGTAACCGAAGGGAATCCGCAGGTATTTTACAATCCATCTAAAGTGTATCAGAAGCGAGGGAGCGACAAACAGACAAAGTATTTTAAATTTCGGTTTAAAAGAGGGATTCACGATTTCGCTACATGTATTGATATAGTTCAAGAAATTGACTGTGCTTTTAAAGCAGTGAGCCGATTGCCAGTCAGAGAAAATCCTGCTATTGTACCTCGTAATATCCGAAAAGGTAGTAAGATAGAATTCTTAGCATTTAAACCGCGCTTAAATAAGCGTACCCTTTCTTTCACTGTAGAGAGGTTATTTTGTGCCACGCCTAAACCAGAAATTCAAGATGCGGAAGAACTAGTCGACTTAGAAAGATTAGGCGAGATATATAAACAAATAAATGCTGCCAAAAATATTATAGTGGATTTTGATGACCTATCATAGAATAATTATTTTTTCTTTTTAAAAATTTTTAGGATAGTATATATTATAAAGATTATTATGGACGTTTCCCGCCGCTTACGAAAAGCATTTGACGGGGCAGTTTTACGAAAAGAATTTCCTGAAGTCAAGCGAGTCGTGGATATTGAAACGATCGATATCGAAGGTATGACTAAAATAAGAAAGATGTACTCTGTTTATACTGATATGGAAGTTAAATTATTGGATCCGAAAAACGGTAATACACAAATTCGTACATTGCCTGTTAAATTAAAAGATACATACACAAAAGATGTAAGAGGATCGGATGTGAAACAACAATTAATAGATCGCTACGACCATATGCTTGATACAATTAGCAATGTTGAGGGTTCTGGTCTCGTTCTCGAGGAGATACTTAATTTTGAAGTAATTCTAGTAGAAATTTTACTCGGGGCCGGCCGCCCGATTCAACTTCCAAAATGATTAAAAAATAAATATTGTGTGAGCGATCTTATTCTTACTTTCGGCAGCGAGAATTGTTTTCAATACGCAGTTTTAGCAAGTATAAAGTTAGGTGACATCACGTTTCGTGAAAAGAAATGTGGTCAGACTAGAAAAAAATGGAATACGTACACTCCATTTATGTCCGATTACTGTTTTGATGGAATACCATTTCTACGCCCGCCGATGAGACTGTATTCAAGCGCTTCGAGCAGCAAAATCCAGGGGTCAAACTCCAAGTATTTCAGATCTACGAAAATGATCCCGATCCGTCCGGCATAACTGTGTTATATAGTGGCTGTATCGGAGCTGAAGGCGGAGCCCGTTCCGAAGGCGATAGGGAACAAATAGCAAATATCTTACTGATAATCGGTGAAGACGCGGGTCACTATGTACCAATTACTAAATTAAATCGCCTTCTTAATTCTAACAGTAATCGTAAGAATAAGCACAGGCAGAAGTGTATTTGTATGGTTTGTAAGCGAGGTTTTGCGTCAACAGAAGAATTAGAAATACATCAGGTATACTGTGGAACAGACACTGCCCAGCCAGTTTTTCCTAAGGAAGTGTGTCAATTTGAAAGATATAGAAGAAGGTGCCCTGCCCCTACGTCGTATATACAGATACTGAGGCAATTATTGAGAAGGACACCAGCCGACGCATTCCAATTTGTATTTCGTATGTTATGATTGAACGCTTGGGGCCGGGCAGCCCACCGAAAGTTTTTAGTAAAAGACCATTCACAGGCACAGATTGTGTTACAGAATTTCTAAAGGATATGAAGAAAAGGGCTGAGAATTATTCGAAATCGTATTATTGGAAAATAAAACCCATGAAAGATACTTCTAATTACAACGATCCAGACTGTATTGCATGTAAAGATCAAGCCAGATACCGAATAGTGAAGGATGAAAATACTTTTATTGTGAAAAGTGCCGCTCGTAGAGAGCCATTCCTATCTACTTTCACAACCTCAAGGGATACGATGGTTCTTTTATTTTACAAAAAATACATGAAATCGAGGATGAGGGTAACAACCAGAGCCAAATATCATAGCTAAGACGGGTAATGGTGGAATTATGTGTCTTATGAAAACATTTATTTTTAGTGCCTCAATTGTTGTCGATGGGGGGAGGGAGACAAAGAAACGTTTCTTTTCTATAAAGTTTATGGACAGTGCTCAGTTGATGTCTGGGTCGCTGGCGAAGTTGGCAAAGACTGTGCCAGAGGATGGATGGACGGCAGTACCACTTTCGTATCCGGACATTCAGCGGGCGAAAGGTTTCTTCCCGTATGAATATTTAGATTCTCCTGAGCGATTGGAAGAGGACCAGCTCCCGGAGAGACACAAATTTTATAGCGAATTAACGGAAGAGGGGATTTCGGAGTCCGATCATGAACATGCATTGCGAGTATGGGACGAAGTTGGGTGCCGGACGATTAAAGATTATATGGAATTCTATTGTGAGACTGACATTCTCCTTCTTGCGAATATATTCGAAAATTTCCGTGACACATGTTTAGAAGCATATAAGTTAGATCCAGCCCACTATATGTCAGCGCCCGGCTTGACATGGGATGCTATGTTACTTTACACGGGTAATAAATTTAAACTCATTCAAGATGCTGAGCAGATGACTTTCATTCAGAGGGGAATTAGAGGTGGTATCAGCCAGTGTAATATTCATTATTTACAGACAAATCATCCGGCTTACGCCGCCACTGGCGGGAATTACGATCCGGAGAAACCGTTAACCGAAATAAAATATCTCGATGCTAATAATCTTTACGGATGGGCAATGAGTCAACCAATGCCAATGGGGGGACTTCATTGGATGACGATGGAAGAATTGTTAGAATGGTCTGCTCAGAATGGTGGAGCAGGCTTGGATTGGGGACCCGGCGCTAGATTTCCGCCAAGTTTTCTAGAAGTAGACTTAGAATATCCGACTGAATTACATGAAGAACATTCCGATCTACCTCTCGCGCCCCATCACTACGAATTTCCGAGGCAGGGCAGTCGACTGATTACGAGTCTTATGGACAGAGAGAGATACGTCTTACATTATAAGTTGCTTGAATTCTATCTTCGGATGGGAATGCGACTGAAAAAGATTCATCGGGCGCTTGCCTTCGAAGAGGCTCCATGTCTCGCGGAATATATTGACTTTAACACTAAAATGAGGGCAAAGGGAAAGACAGATTTTGAAAAGAATTTCTATAAGCTGATGAATAATGCAATGTTCGGCAAGACAATAGAAGACGTTCGAAAGTACAGAGACTTTAAATTTGTTCGACCGGAACCGTTCCGATAGGGGTAGGGATAGTGGTCGTAAAAAGATTCAGAAGTATAATCCAAAGATGAAACATATAACTCTCATAACTTCCGAAGAGGATGGCGATTCCTGCGACAGTGTCCTACTGGAACTGAAAAGGGATCAATATGAATATAAAAAGCCAGTTTTCATTGGCGCAGCAGTGCTTGAACTTTCTAAGCTGCTTATGTATGAGACGCATTACAATTACTTTCGAAAGCAGTTCCCTGGAATACGATTAGCCTACATAGATACTGACAGTTTTGTTTACAGTGTACCTCTTCCTTCCCCGGACGTAACTTTCAATGATATAGTTCGGGAAGATGTGGAAAAGAATGGTAAGGAAACGATATATGATACTAGTGGGATGAAAGACGGAATTCCGAAGATTAATAAAAAGGTGATAGGTAAATTTAAAGATGAGTTGAATGGAGAACCTATTCTTGATTTTGTCGGCATACGCTCGAAAGTGTATGCTTTTCGGACTCCAACTTCGGAGACGAAAAAAATAAAGGGATAAAAGATGTTTGTGTTAGAAAACATTTGAACTTTGAAGATTATAAGGATCTGTTTGAAACTGGGAAGGAGCCCGAGCGGGCTCAATTTGTACAGTTTGTACGGAAAAAACCTGGAGAAATCCGTAGTGAAAAGCGTAGTAAAATCATGATGGCGCCAAATGATATCAAACGTGTACAGTTATACAATCCAGACACGGGCGAATGGCTGGCAGAAACATGGCCGATAGGACGGAGTTCCTAACGGAGTTAACTTTCATATCCATTTAATCCATAATGTCGCATGTAACGCTCTAGCGGCGGACTAAATCCTTCTTGTTTTGTATTGAAATATGTCCTGAATAAGTTCTGAAGTGCGGGTATCTTTATTCTCTTCTTTCTTTATAGATGCGCCTTTTTCTTGTATTTGTGTAAGCAGCTGTTTATATTGAAAGTAATAATGTTTATACTTCTCTCGTCTTTTTGCTACACCAGTTTTTCCTTGTATTACCTCAATGACAACACCTTGTATAGGAGTTAAAGCTAAAAGAACTGGAACTGTCGGAATTGCTGCTATTACAGCTGAACTTACAAGAATTCCCTTAGTCACATTAAGAGCCATATCAATTCGACCCATTAATTTGTAACTGCGTCGATATGCGGCGCTAGTTCTTTCAATATAGTCGGCCAACTGTTCAACGCTTTCAACAACTGAGACGTGCATTTTTTTACTGTATATGTAAGGGATGATAAAAAATAATTGTAGTAATATAGAGAGACAATATGGCAGAAGGAGGAGAAGATATACCACTCCAGGATTTCGATGATGCAAATTTGAATGATGATGATGCTGCTACTGCTGAAACATACTTTATAGACGATGATAATGCTCTTGCAGAAGCCGATCCTTTCCAGGCTGGCTCAAGCGATAGACCCCCAGGTGATTCGTTGATTAGACAGAGAGGAGAAATTACAAATTTAATGGCTGAACGACTCTGAGGTCAATATAAAATTACTAATCAGGATGCACTAAACGAATTGATTTAAAAGGTCTGGTGAAATGGTCCTGTTCTTGAGACTGAATATCTTCCAGGGGGGCAATACTATTACACTCGCAACAAAATTGCAACCTAAAAGTACGCGCAAGTGTTAATTTTTTTGATATTTCTATGCGCGGCTTTCATCGGGTCAATTTGCGACACCCAGGTCACGCCCTCAATGTTGGCCGTCTGTGACGTCACAGGTGTTTTCATTTACATCGAATAGCGGTCCCACGCCGCCTTATCTCTGCCCAAGGTATCCGCTAACAAAACACTGCACCGCACCGGTGCTTGCGCTGCCTATTTGCCACGTTCGCAATGCGAATCGAAATCCGAAGTGGCGAAAAAAAATGATCCTAATTTGCCACAGTGGCGAAACTGATTTTTGTTCAAAAGATATGGCAAAATAAAGAAAAAACGTGGCTGTTTGTAGTCTTTTGTTGATCTGCGCTTCTCTCTCGGCGATTTGCAAAATTGTATCTCAGTATTTCCGTATTGCGTCACAATCTTTCGTCGTACGTATTTGCAATCGAGCCAAGTCTCGCGAGAGATTTGACGTTTATGTAGTCTAGTAGTCCAAAGCATGCATAAATGGCTCTCGCGAGAATTGAAACTTCGACACACGCAATCGAGCCCTCGCGGCAAATTTGACGTCACTTTGTCTACTGTACTGCAGGCATAGGAACGCCCGCTCACGAGAATTGAAACTCGAGGCCACAAGGTTCGATGCTGCAGTTGATTTGCATTGCGGATTGCGGTCTGGCTGTTCCGTGTTGTGCATTTTAATCCATGTTGCGGTCGATTTGCATCGCGGTCCTCGTGGTCCGGTATTACCTATTGTTCTTCATTTTAATGGCCTCCATGCGCACAGTCCAGAGCTGCAGAGGGACTGTGCTCCATGATTTGTACCGGGTATTTGTGTCGCGATCTCTACGTTCCGTGTTGTTGTTCGTTTTAATGGCAGTCACAACGTTCAGTGTTGGTGTTCATGCAGTTGATTTGCATCGTGGTCCCAATTGTGTAGCGTGTAGCGAGGCAGGCCACAGTGGATAGAGGGACTGTGGGCAGGCTAAGGGACTGTGGCCAGTATCGTACGAACCAGAAGAGACAAGCACATTGGTTCAAACACTCAACATTTGACGGGAACTCGAAAAAGTTTACAGTTGAGCCGTTACGTTCTTGCCGCTGTCACAGCCACTAAAATAACAACGTCTTCCCATAGTGAAATTGAAGGAGGACACTGTCCTGATCATGTAAGCGGAAAACCTAGAAGTTACCCCCCGTGGGGAGCTTACGGAGGTGTGAAATACCTTACTTCCCGTTATGAGATACGGCGTCGGGCAAACTTCGGAAAGCCGAAAAAAGTCGACTGGAGAGGCTCGGCAGACACGCCCACATCGCATTTTTCTTTTGCCATATTTCATAATCACGTGCGCTAAACGAAAAAGAAATGAATGTGACTGTTTTATAGAACATCAACTGTATTTCTGTGATTTTGCAACATGGTGATCTGTATTATAAAGACATCAGAGTTACAACAGATAAAGGAAGTAGATTTTTAGAGAAATCCACATTAAAAAAGAGGAAAGGAGGACGTGAATTTATAAATAAAGTATTAGATCTGGCCAACACGAGGGGTAGCTCTAGCGCAGAGCCCGAATTCGTAAGTTCTACATTGTATTCTGAAGATGTGAAAAATGATAAAATACCGGCTGAGAAGATGACGCCAGAAGACATGGGTATATATACAAAGATGAACTGACATTCTTACGGCAAGATGCTTCTGGTAATGCAGATAAAATACAAGCTTTTGAAAATAAAATCGATGAATGGAACAATCTAAACCCCGAATATAGAGCTTTTGGATTGAGTTGTGATGAATTAAAGATGGCAAATATGCGTCTTGATGACCTTTACAATGAAAGAGATAAAATTATGTCAGAGCAGACAAACTTACACCCGAACTCAGAACAAGACTAGCTAAAATTAATAATCGAATTAGAGTACAACATGATATTATCAGTGGGGCACGTGAAAGACTGGCGTCGACTAGATCTCTTCGTGATGTAATTTCCGATCCAGAATTGTCACTCAGGCTGAAGCTGACAGAATTATTTATACGAAATGATATAACAATTGCTGCAATACTGACTGCTCTTGGAATGACAATATCAACAATTGCCTTGGCTGTAACTAAAGAAGGACGGGGGAAGCAGGAACTGGCGGATCTGGAGCAGGTCCGCCCAAAGTATACACAAAAGTGAAATAAATTGTAAAGCAATTTGGCGAATGGTTAAAAACATTGGTCGCAAAAAGTGCTGCTGCAATGCCAGGTTTAATTGGTTCACTTGTTAGTTTTCTATTAAAATCAGCAGGATCGGTGGTCGGATTTGTTTGAGAACAGCTATGGATATTTTTAACAGGTTTAACACTAGTTATTATAAATAAAATTATGTATTAATATATGGCCCCTACGGAATCGACATGTTTGGTGAAAAGAATATTACAAAGTTTCTTTCTAAAAATAAAGATCTGTTTGGTTTCTCTGTCGAATTGGAATGGTGCAAACTCCGAAGAGTAAATCGGCATATTCTTCGGGCAAATCCAGGGTCCAACTCAAAGATGATAATCTATATCATAACATATTAGCTTTCGTGAAGGAATGTCAAAGACTAACTTCTTTAAGCGACTAGAATTCATAAACGTCTTTCAGGAGGTTGATGATGAAATGGAAGTCCAACATCTACAAGAATATTGGGTTCTTTGATTGATTCGCGACACAGGTAATTGATTTATCTTTCAGTCAGATGGAAATATTTATGTAAAGATGTGATTTATTTTTGATTTTTTCTTCTGAGTTACTATATACATTACACGAAAATGGGGTACGATAGTTCATTATTACCGGATTTCACCAACCGAATATCGCAGGGAACGAAAGCAAATAGAACTCATCATGTGGTTGCTCATAATCCAAGTGAGGCAGATCCAGGTCAGACACTTATCATACGATGTCCAAAGTTAGAAAGCGGAGTAGTAGTAGTACTAGTTCCAGATACTTTCGACCTGGTTTTTGATCTCGAAGTAACGGGACATGAAGATAACAGAGTAGTACAAAATGTTGCAAAAATATAATCGAGCGTATGGTACTCACATTTGAGGGGCAGGCACTTTTCAATTTGAATAAATATAATCTTATTGAATGTTATCGTGATCTCTTCAAACATAAAAGGAGAGAACGAACATGACACTGTACGGAATTCAGAACGAAAATCTAAGAAAATTGAGAAGTGGCGCGGCCAGTGCAGATCACGCCGTCGTGGACGATAGTTTACTTTTCGACACATATAAAACAAAATATGCTATTTGTCTGAATCATCCCCTCATAACAGGTCATGGGGTTGCATATCCATCAGCGTTAGGGAGTCATATCAAATGGGAAATTACGCTTGCACCCGCCAACCAATTACTTGTCGGTAATGCTGCTATTTCAGCCAATTATAAACTAAAAAACATTCAAATGGAATATGAGACATTAGTGATCCCGAACTCGCGAGGTCAACTGCTGGTTATTACAACAGTGGAAAAAGTTACCTTTATGAACATATACATTATTTTAGAACAATCCCAATCAAAGAATCGGACACGGTTATCAGTGAAAATATAAATGTACCACGACGTAGCATGAGAGGTATATTAATACTCTTCACTAAAAATCAGAATCAGTCAGAACTTAATAGTGAACTTTTCTTTAATCCATCCATTGAATCTGTGTCTGTAATGATTGAGGGTATTGCAAATAAAATATATGCTCAGAAGATGTTACCAAGACAATTTTGGAAAGAAACACGACGGTATTTTGCTGAAGATAAAGATTGGTGTGAAATTGATATAGATGAAGTCGATTATTTGAAGAACAAATTCTGTCTGTTTATCGATCTGCGTAGTTTTAAAGATATTGAATTTCATGGAAATGGTTTAGAAGTAATGAACACAAAAGATGGTATACAACTTGAAATCCTGAAAAAAGATACTTCAGTTAAGGGTGTCGACTCTTGCGATGATAATAGAATCAAAGCTCGCGATGATAATATATTTGCACATGTTTGTTATTAGTGATGCTCAGGTCAACGTTGTGAATAGTAGAATAAAGTCTTTACAATTTTAGTTAACTCCTGAGTTCAGAAAAAAACTCTGCAGAAATTTTTCATGAAAACTGTAGAATGACAGACCTCTGTCATGACATCACAGGCTGCTAAGCAACATTCGAAGTTATTGCAAAAGTCCTACCCGAGAGTCCCTGCCTGGAAAGGTATTGCGCAAAAGTGTTCAAGATCGGAACCCTTCGGTTAAGGTTCCGGTAGGGTAGGGACTAAAATCTAACATAAGTCGTTCCAATAGAGTTGCTCCCGTTTCGGTAGGGTAGGAAAAAATTAGAAACATTGTGAATAGGGACACAACACAGCCACAAGATATTGATAAAATTCTATATACTTACATTCAGAAGACAAAAATCAGCACTTGAACCCTTACGGAACGGTACAGAGCTGCAACACAGTCAGAATCTATCAAACAAATGACTGCATAGGAAACTCAGCTGTTGTAGGGAATTCCCCCGCTGAGTGCTGACCTAAATATATATGTCAGTGAGTCATCTGTAAACGGGAGTGACGTCAGTGTTTATTTATACATCAGTACTCACACCAGCTGTCGCGTACGTGAGTTCATATACAGGTCAGGGTCACACTTCAGCTACAGGTTAGAGGGAATTTTTCCCTCTGTAGCTAAATGGGGTCTTGAAAATATTATTTGTGTCACAGAAAGGAAGTTATATATACTACTCACTTGAGTATAGATATCGGACCGGCACAGCTTGCAAACAAACATTTGGGATTGTGTCTCTCCGCCTGTTGCTTCAAGACTTTGGAAACTCTAGCAGTATAATTTTTAAGACTTTTCAAGACCCTAACAGCAATGCTTGATTTATTCTGTGGACTGTGTGAAACTTCAAGCCTGCAAGCCAAAGGACTGCACATTCATCCGACTGACTTATGCAACTCTGAGACTTGAGCTTTGCCGTCCCAGCTGAGATAAAGTAGCTTGTACTCGTTTACAATTTGTATTCCATCCCTTGACTTAGCGATTAGTTGTATTTTGCGTGAAAAAATTTGTTTTAGAAGGAAAATGCTGAGTTCACCTTTTGTCCGTTTTCTACCACTTAACAGTATTATTCTATTATGCTTTATGTTTGTATTATTCTAGCAATATATACAGGAAATAATTGAAACAACATTTTTATTTTCTGAAATAAACTATAGCTTTCTGCGTTTATATAAAAGGAAATTTTGAGGGATAGTTTACAAACGTCTATTTACACAAATACTTGCAATGAAAATGAAACTACTAAATCGTGCGAATAGATGAAATAATAGTGTCCTAAATATTGAATTAATAATAATAATAATATTGAACATAATGAAAATGTAAACATATGATTTAAACTAGACGTCAACGATAATCATGTTTTGTACATGGCAATCATGCCTATATAAAAACATGGTCCATTTAGCAAGAGGTATTTTCGCAGCAGTATTATCATATGCTTTAGCTCAATTCATTGTAATGCTATGGAAAAAAGCCATTACGTGTGTAATTAGTTGCCGGATCACGCCCAGGCACACTTTATCCAAATATGGACATTCACGCTCATGTCTGAACTTCTTTCACTCTGTTTGCTCTGCGCATTACTATTTGACAATCCCCAACTTGTAAGCAAATCAGCGCAAGATTCAAAAGATTGTCATATGTCATCCTTCAGTTCTTAGTGCTGATCAAACTGATAAAATAATGCAGTTGTTGCAGGTCATTCCAGCTGAAAATCTAAATTGTATCTTGTCAGTGATATCGACATCCGTGATAAGAAACGAAGACATACTTTAGGGAGCGTTCAGTTATTATGGCCGGAGTTTGGCCGGCAAATCCGTCCTGCGCATGTCAAAATACGTGGACATCCCTACCCATTGCACCAAAAACTTGATTACCCCCTTAGCTCGAGTAAAGCTGCACACACACAAACACCTCGGGGGGGGGGGGGGGGGCGGCGATAGAATCGAAAAAGAAGATACTCATATTTTTCAAATGACCACCTTACAACCGAGAGTCCCTGCCTGGAAAGGTATTGCGCAAAAGTGTTCAAGATCGGAACCCTTCGGTTAAGGTTCCGGTAGGGTAGGGACTAAAATCTAACATAAGTCGTTCCAATAGAGTTGCTCCCGTTTCGGTAGGGTAGGAAAAAATTAGAAACATTGTGAATAGGGACACAACACAGCCACAAGATATTGATAAAATTCTATATACTTACATTCAGAAGACAAAAATCAGCACTTGAACCCTTACGGAACGGTACAGAGCTGCAACACAGTCAGAATCTATCAAACAAATGACTGCATAGGAAACTCAGCTGTTGTAGGGAATTCCCCCGCTGAGTGCTGACCTAAATATATATGTCAGTGAGTCATCTGTAAACGGGAGTGACGTCAGTGTTTATTTATACATCAGTACTCACACCAGCTGTCGCGTACGTGAGTTCATATACAGGTCAGGGTCACACTTCAGCTACAGGTTAGAGGGAATTTTTCCCTCTGTAGCTAAAATGGGGTCTTGAAAATATTATTTGTGTCACAGAAAGGAAGTTATATATACTACTCACTTGAGTATAGATATCGGACCGGCACAGCTTGCAGCAAACATTTGGGATTGTGTCTCTCGCCTGTTGCTTCAAGACTTTGGAAACTCTAGCAGTATAATTTTTAAGACTTTTCAAGACCCTAACAGCAATGCTTGATTTATTCTGTGGACTGTGTGAAACTTCAAGCCTGCAAGCCAAAGGACTGCACATTCATCCGACTGACTTATGCAACTCTGAGACTTGAGCTTTGCCGTCCCAGCTGAGATAAAGTAGCTTGTACTCGTTTACAATTTGTATTCCATCCCTTGACTTAGCGATTAGTTGTATTTTGCGTGAAAAAATTTGTTTTAGAAGGAAAATGCTGAGTTCACCTTTTGTCCGTTTTCTACCACTTAACAGTATTATTCTATTATGCTTTATGTTTGTATTATTCTAGCGATATATACAGGAAATAATTGAAACAAACATTTTTATTTTCTGAAATAAACTATAGCTTTCTGCGTTTATATAAAAGGAAATTTTGAGGGATAGTTTACAAACGTCTATTTACACAAATACTTGCAATGAAAATGAAACTACTAAATCGTGCGAATAGATGAAATAATAGTGTCCTAAATATTGAATTAATAATAATAATAATATTGAACATAATGAAAATGTAAACATATGATTTAAACTAGACGTCAACGATAATCATGTTTTGTACATGGCAATCATGTCTATATAAAAACATGGTCCATTTAGCAAGAGGTATTTTCGCAGCAGTATTATCATATGCTTTAGCTCAATTCATTGTAATGCTATGGAAAAAAGCCATTACGTGTGTAATTAGTTGCCGGATCACGCCCAGGCACACTTTATCCAAATATGGACATTCACGCTCATGTCTGAACTTCTTTCACTCTGTTTGCTCTGCGCATTACTATTTGACAATCCCCAACTTGTAAGCAAATCAGCGCAAGATTCAAAAGATTGTCATATGTCATCCTTCAGTTCTTAGTGCTGATCAAACTGATAAAATAATGCAGTTGTTGCAGGTCATTCCAGCTGAAAATCTAAATTGTATCTTGTTCAGTGATATCGACATCCGTGATAAGAAACGAAGACATGGATTCCGTGAACAATTTCATAAAATCTTAGCGAAAGGTCAGTACCGTACGAGTGACCGAGAGAGATTTGAACAAAGCACGGCGATTTATTGAGACTCGGTATTATGACCATCATGAGCTTTCTGACATCCCAGCCACTGCCCTGAATAAATACCTAGTGGCGTTTTTACAATATGAAGAAAGACGATGCCTGATTCGATCTCGGCCGTGAAACACAGCATTGAGAGGTATTTTCGGAAAAGCGATACGGCGTTTCTCTAAATGATAAGCAATTCGACCTGGCTAACGAAGCACTGAAAGCAAAGCGGATGCAAATCAAGAAGCATGGGATGGCAGGAAAGCCTCAAGCATCTGTGGCAAGTTCTCCCGAGAAAAAATAGCTATGTGGAAATTGGAAAGCAGGATGTTAAACTATCATCTTCTTGTGATATACTTTAGGGAGCGTTCAGTTATTATGGCCGGAGTTTGGCCGGCAAATCCGTCCTGCGCATGTCAAAATACGTGGACATCCCTACCCATTGCACCAAAAACTTGATTACCCCCTTAGCTCGAGTAAAGCTGCACACACACAAACACCTCGGGGGGGGGGGGGGTGGCGGCGATATAATCGAAAAAGAAGATACTCATATTTTTTCAAATGACCACCTTACAAACTTACGAGGTGTTAATGTTCAAATTCCCCTTCTGGCTTGGTATAATTTGGAAATCACCTATCAAAGAAATTTAACAGAAATTACAGTGGATCGGAATATTTTTGCGCGAGCGTGTGTGTACAAAGTTATGATATTTCGATTTAATAATTGATAATCAGTCCTTGATAATGTTGATTCACAATACATGGTAGTCCACGGCAAAATGATGTAATACTTTTTCTATACAAAAATAGCAATATCTATGCATTTATAGACCTTTGATAATTGAGATAAATGTACTTTATTTGAATAGCATTGTTACAACTAGTATGCGTACAAAACATTTACTATAGAATTTCGCCAAAAATGATCATCCACTATACATGAACGTCTATGATAAAATTGTTAATGAATTTAATTTCCCATGAAAAACTTGCTACACTTGTGCATATACAGACGTTAGATAATTGAAATAATTGTACTTGAATACAATATGATGGTTAAAGGTGCATATAATGTGTACAATAAATTTGATTTCGGAATTTCACTGAAAAGGTTCACAACTATACATAGGAGTCTATGAAGAAACTATGAATTATGAATTATTGAATTATGAAAAACTTGCTGTACTTGTGCATATACAGACGTTAGATAATTGAAATAATTGTACTTGAATACAATATGATGGTTAAAGGTGCACAAGAAATCTGATTTTGGAATTTCACTGAAAATGTTCACAACTATACATAGGAGTCTATGAAAAACTATGAATTATTTCACTACACAAAACAAGCTAAATCTGAGTATTTATAGACGTCTGAATATTCATTTTAATGTACTTGATTAGACTATGGTAGTTGCAAGTGATGTGTGTGCCAGAAATTGGATTTTAGAATTTCACCGACATGTAGATTCACTGTACATGGTAGTCTATGAGGAACTATGAATATTTTTTTCTTTCTGGTACAAATTAGCTAAATCTGTGTATTTCTAAACATTTGATAATTCATGTTAAAGTACTTTAAAAGACTAGTATGGTTAAAAGTGGATGAGTATACAAGAAATTTGATTTTAAAATTTCACCAAAATGTTGATTCACCATACATTGGAGTCTAGGAGTAAACTATGAATATATTACAATGCTAAACTAACTTAATCTTTGTTTTATAGGTGTTGGGCAATTGATATACGTATATATATATATATATATATATATATATATATATATATATATATAATTCAAATAGGGTATGTGAAAGTTCAAATGTGGACAACAACTATGATATCTTTTAATTTCACTTAAAAGTATAATTTTATTTTTCATGGTACTAGCACTCTACAATAACTGTTAAATATTTCCCCTGACAAAACTTACTATATCTCTAATATGTGAATAATAATAAATAAGGGAACATTGTTTTTTTTCACGGAGCATGGTCGGTGGAATCATGGTGTTGAGTTTAACGAAACCATTTTGGGGTGGGTGGGGTCAAAATTTTAAAATCAATGATTGGATGGGTCAAATTTTATGAAGGTTTGTATGGAGTTGTGGAAAAAAACTGACTTTGGAATTTCGCCGAAATGTTGTTGGATTCACCATACATTGTAGTCTATGAGGAAACTATGAAAAGTTTTTAAAAAACACAAAACTAGGTACATCTGTGTATTTATAGGCTCTTGATTATTAATATTTCTGTACTTGATCACACTAGGGTGGTTACAGTGGCATTTGTGAGTAATTTGATTTATTTTGGGTTTCACCGAAATGTAGATTCACTATACATGTTTTCTACGGAGAAAAATATGAATAATTATTTTTTGTACACAAAACTAGTTAATCTCTATATTTATAGATGCTTAATTATTAATATTAGTGTAATTGATTAGACTAGGGCGATTACAAGTCGATGTGTGTACAGCGAATTTGATTTTTGAATTTCACCGAAATGTTGATTAACTGTACATTGTAATCTATGAGAATATACGGCTAGTTTTCAATCGGGTTCGAACCCACAACATACGGCATCAGTCGCCTAGCGGAGAGGCCACAGAGAGAACCGCTCGGCTAAATCCCCACTCTCAAACAAGAGTGGTTCAATAGCCGGCTAAGTTGTTACATTTTTCTGACTGAGACCGCTCCACACGTTGTAGAGTTCGTGAAGCACTCACTCACGCATGCTCACTATCACACATCGCACATACAAACTTTATCGAGGCGAAGAATTTCATCGCTTTAACTGGGCGAACGATAACCTCGGGGACAATTCTGTCCACACGGATTCTGTCCAGCCACGTAGCAGCTCAACGCACAAGTACAATAAAGTCACAGCATGAAACTCCTACCACTAGGACGTTTCCAAATAACTGTAAAGGCGTTACGACCATTGGACGTCTGCAAGGCAAATGGAAATGGCTGTCTTAAATTATTTTTAGCAAAGTGGTACAATTCCAAGCGGACCCGCTTGTCACAACAAAAGATGGTCAAATAAAGGAAACTACACACAAGTTATTGAGAAAATACCTTATTCTTGTTTTTAGAACATTTCCTTATTCTTATTTAATTAAAGAAGGTCACGTAGTGACAGCAAGAAAATAACTTTATAATATTGAAATTATCTCTACTCTAAGCGTCACCAAGGAACAAAATAGCAAAATAGCAAAAGTGTCCACAGGCCGATGACGAGCGTTAA
This sequence comes from Ptychodera flava, assembly GCF_041260155.1. Lineage (NCBI taxonomy): Eukaryota > Metazoa > Hemichordata > Enteropneusta > Ptychoderidae > Ptychodera > Ptychodera flava. Next base: position 196,461 of record NW_027248394.1, read on the forward strand.
ATTAACTTGAAACATACTGATCCACAGTGCCAACTTCGTCCGTACACATCAGTCCATTGAGAACAGCCACGTAGCAGCTCAACGCACAAGTACAATAATCTTCGTAGAAAGTCACAGCATGAAACTCCTACCAATAGGACGTTTCCAAATAACTGTAATGTACTCACAGGAACTCTGGTACCAGAACTTCCTCAGGTCTCAACTGGCACACAACAAAGTTTCTAGACTGCAGTCACAATTTTGGCACCAGCCCAAGCACTTGCGGAAAGTCAGATTGAGATGGCAATGAACGTGTTTACATACGAAATTTAATTTGGAGGGATCGCTTTTTACATTTCATTTGGAGCTGAAGTTCCACCGACCACCCCTACCTGTTAAAAACGAATGCTCCCTAGCTGTCCATTTAACACCATGCTCGCACCTATGGTCAAGAGAAGCTGTCCAGTCGTCAACGAATTCAAAAGTGATAGTCAGTGATTCAGTTTGCTAATTGTTACATGTGTTTTTCGATTTTTGATGCTTTTGCTTACATTTCACGACACAGTCCGTGTCATTGCGTTCTTGTTTTAAGTCTATTTCCGTCGTACATTGCCGCATGCGAATGAACGTTACAATTATTAAAAATAGGTACGTGTACCGCAAATTTAATCTGTAAGTACATTATGTTCGTATTTTAAAAGTTTATTAAATGTTCAGATTTGTTTAAGTTGAGCAAATGTCTCCTTCCCATTTTTGTTGGTGCGTTTGCGAGTGACAGCTCTGAGTGAGAATGAGTTCGTTTACATGTAAGCGGATTAAGTCATACTTATATCAATGCACGAAGTGATTCGGATTTGGCTGTCGGTGATGGAATAAGATCTCAAGTTTAATTCCACCAAAAATATTAAAAATTTACAATTTTTCTGAAATATTTGGGATGATAATGCACATGACAAAACCTTTATGGCCCTGATACGGTTTTTGCGGACGTTGGTAGTACGGCGTACGGGCCCTCGCACGCTCGGGCCTTTCCGCCGTACAACCTCAGTCCGTAAAAACCATATCAGGGCCATAAAGATCATTATTTCGTGTCTCACGATGGATAACTGAAACTTTGAATTTAGTTTCACCAAATTCAGCTCTGACCCCTGTTCTCTATCTAATCCTGTTTGAAATGTCGGGGATTTGTACTATAATAATGGTTCCCTCGCGTTCCATGTGAGGTTCGTCTAGATATGTTTCATAATCCTCTTCAGTCACTCTAGGGTAATAAATGAAAAATCTACATCTTCAGGCCCTATGTGGTTATAAAAGATATACATACTCACTGCACTAAACTGCTTCAAGTATTTTCATAACTCTAAGGCACAGGTCGTTGCAGTGTTCGACACCATCGGGAGTTTCAAACTTTTTCTTTGGATAGTGACTTTGTTTAGCAAATTCACGAGTCACGCTGAACCATAATTGCTCTACTCATTCTTGTTTACATAATGTCTGGCATTAGACCAGCACGAATCGCACCTTTCAACACAACAGATCTGGGTTCAGTTGGTGCAAGCACCCTGTACTTAGTACCAAACTCTGTGCTGACCCGCATGTGCAACAGTTTACATGCTGAGAAACCTCCAACGAGAAATATCGTTTTTAGGGGTACATTCTCCATATTCAAAGTGCTTATAAGACCTGACAGATGGTTTACTATGTCCTTTATCGATACATCAAACAAAGTTTTAACGAAATTTGCAGACAAGCACATATACTCTGAATCACTTGTGAAAAAAAGGTCTTTTGACTTGAGTACCTTGTTCACATTTTTTAACTTCTCATACTTTGGCATAAACTTATTACTAAACGTTCTTGACATAATAATCCTATGTTCTCGGCCTTCAAGATACTTCTCTATACGTTTTGCAGACTGTAAGTGGGACAAAAATTTAAGCCAGACATGATAATTTTGCCGTTTAAATTCTTCAACAAAAGTATGACCAAAGATTTCAGCTAGTTTCTTTTCGAATTCTTGCTCAAATAATATTCCTCCCCATGGTCCACCTGTATCTCTGTGTGCTTCATGATGTGTTTTCCCATCGTTGTGAGTGAAAACTGCGATGTCAACTGTATGGTCTGTAAAATAATAGTTTGATATTAGAATAAATTATTTGTCATTCAAAATGAATGGACGTTATTTAGATACGCAATTTTTTTTATATGGATGTATATCACGTTTGCTTTTGTCAGCAGATAACATAAATTTAGAAATGTTCGGGTAATAGCTTTTTTATATTTTCCAGTCAGCAAAATATGTATGCCAAATGTTCTTAGTGACGGGAGCTTTCAATATTTCAACCATTTCAAGAATAGTTACATTTTTTCTGTATCCTTAATGCATGGAGTCCATTAGGCAAAAAGTCAAATTCTAATGATTATCTGTCAGTGATATACAAGACGATTCTTCCCTGGAACCCTCTCCCCTGCTTCTACATGCACTCTGGTTTAATCTGGTTTAATCCAGTTCAAACCGGTTCCAGTGATTACATTAAAGGCTGAATAGTGCCACATGCTGACCAAATGATAGGGTACATAGTGACAACGCAATGGATAGACCTCAATTAAATAATGTTCTAATCTGTTCAAAGACTATTTCCCTAGGGAAATAGTAGTTGCAAAAAAAAACACCGTCACATGACTATGGCAAAGGTGTCGGCTGGATTTTTTGAACGAAGACAGGCGGTCAGAACGACAAGCTTTTTCTTACATTGGCGAGATTATGCATCCCAACCCCGTAGGAACACGAACAGCTACACAAAAATATAGATTCAAGTGCTACAAGGAGGTCATTAGGTATACTAAGAACATGTCCGCTAAGATAAATAGAAACTGACACCACTAGGACTGTTGTCAGGAAATCGCCTGGTGAACTGTTTTTGTTCTTTGGACATGTAGGTGCAATAATCCGGTAGAGTAACATACAGTTGTATTCAAGATTGTCAATACTTTCTTAGACTGTGTAGGGTGGCCATCGCTTTTCTTGAATGCTAGTTATACTTAAAGCAGTGGGATTTATACAAAGAACTAATCAAAGGAAGAAAGAACACAATATGTTGCTGTCTTCCGCTCTTGATCGATCAACACACCGGTAAAAAGAGGCATGTAAACGTATCAGCAGCAATGGCAATATTAATTATTGGATTATTTCATGACATTAACTACAAGGAATACCTTCAAGCACATGAACGTAACAAAAACAGCATGTGCATACTTGTGCATTATAAAACAACCATCACCTGTTGATTATTCAGGCTATAATCATTAGCACACGAGGGTGTTCATTATCAGAAGCACATCGCCTTGTCCATTCGGCTAAGGCCTCGGGCAGTAGTGATGTAGTTCTTTTACCGGCCTCTCAAGATAAGAAACAGGTGCTATGACTAGGTAATAATTGTCAACCATGAAATCACTTGCAGAAAGTAAAAGTTAAGTAGATCTTGTTGTTGCGTGAGAAGAGAAGGCATCATGGGCTAGTGGTCAGAGCAGTGGACATATGGTCTCAGTATGGCAATTCTAGCACCGGTATTGCTATGTTGTGTCCTTGAGCAAGGAACTTTTCCTTATTGTTTCTCCCCACCCATGAGGGATGGTACCCGGTAGGACAGTGGCTGTAAGGCGAGCATTTAGCTTTGCTGCGCTAATTCGCGGCGTATATGATCTGTTACTTGCTCCACAGGGAGTTGACTGGTATCAAATCAGATCCGGTGACCAGGGGTAATAATAAATTGCAAAGCACCTTGAGCACAACTTTTGGATATTTGAACTATATAATAACCGATTATTATTAGGTGCATAAGCCCACTATTGTATCTACTATTATGGTTCAACTTTCTTCCTGTTCTTTGTTTGTTCTCGCATTTTAGAAGAATACAAAACGTCACGCTCAATTCAAACATAGGTGCTTTCAAACACATTTGGTGTGCTAAAGAAATCATTGCTTCTATAGAAAAAAAATCACACAACATACAACCACTTTTGCAATCGCTGCACTGGTTGCCTATTGCTGGTCGTACACAGTACACAGTACAAACTTAAACGGCCTCTTCTGCTTCATATCTGGACATTTTGCTTGACTTTGACTTTGACTAGGCTATATGACAAGAGAGATGATTTCAACTTTAGTATAATCAATTTCCCACAACTAATCAGTAATATTCCTGTCTCACCAGCTTATGGGGTATACATTTCCCAGCTTATTCGATATGCTAGAGCACGCAGTTCATATGGTGATTTTGTAGAGAGGCATGGCCATCTCTCTTACTAACTGTTAAATCAAGGTACACCAAAGCAAGACTTGTCTCTATATGCAAACGAGTTTTTGGCAGGTTATCGCAAGTGGTAGATAAATACACATATCTCGTTTCGACAATGATCACTGATGGCATCGGTGACATTGGGTCTTTGTCAGTGACCACTACCTATCTGACTTACAGATTGATATAGGGCGGGTGCCACATGTGGAGCAGGATGCGCTTACTAATTTCAAAACACATGACATCACTTCTTGGTCTTTTGGCCAGAGGGCCATATATCTTTCTTTCATGAATTTCACTTTGTTTGTGTACCGTCTATTTACTGTCTGTTCTGTGCCGTTTTGTGTCAATGTTTACAACTATTGTCTTACGAATTCTGACCCAGTGTCATTGGATTATGGATTGGTATGATTGCGATTATTTTTCTACAGTTTTTGTTAATTGTTTCAGAGACTGGACCACAATATATCTCTGACCTTTGCAAATGTATACTCCCTCAAGACACCTACGAATTCATCTGACATACGTATTTTTAGAATGCCATGTGTTGCCACACAATCCTTTGTTGAAAGGTCTTTTGCCCACTCAGGACCGAAAACTTTGAACAGTTTGCCTGTCAACCTTCGCCATGTAGATTTACATATTTAATTCCGCCCTGCCCTAAAGACATATTTTTTAAAAGAAGAGTGTAGTTTGTCCTGCGCCTAGAGCTCCCTTTTAAGATTAGGCGCATTTTAATGATTATTTATTATTATTATTATTATTATTATTATTATTATTATTATTATTATTATTCTATTATTATTAGACGTTGATGAAATTATTACTATGAATTCAATGTTGCTGTGATCACAGCGTTTTGTGTGTGCATTCTCCTCTAAGCACACTCTCCTTTTTACCAACACCTAACTCGGCATGAGCACCGTACTCCTCGGAATGAGAGGTGGTAGTCAGTTTAGATTCTTGGCTGGCATGTCCCTTCTCATAGGACGTTCGGCGGCATTTTCTGCAAGATGTAAGGTGTTCTTGTCCTTATTCTTTGCAAAAGTTCTGTTGCTCTTTAAACTGTTTCGAAAATTTGTTGTACTTTCTCCTATTCTATGAAGATTTGTTAATGCACGTCGCATCTTGCCTTCTGTCAATGACAAAATTGTGCTTTTTTGCAGATTTCATCGGTATATTTCCTCATGTTGCTGTGATATAGTTACCTGTTTGCCTTTTCACCAGTTCTCTCTGCCTCGCTTCAGCTTCAGTGTCATATACATTTTGCAGTTTTGGCTGTTTTTATAGTGCCCAACTTTGCTTAGTTTTTTCAGTAATTGATCATTTATTATTACGCATTTGTCTGTCTGATTTCATTATGTTTTTCATCTCAAAATTTGAATTGATTTGATATGTACTTTTCTGTACAGGAGTTTAATTTTAGTAAAATACGTTCATACAAAAAATCAAAATCAAAATCTTCTCTCTTTTTCTGCTTCTTCTGTCATGCTTTTGCCAACCTAGAGCTCCAAAAGCATTGCACGCAGCCTTTTAAAACTTTAGGGGCTTGTTTGGCCAACTTTTAATTTTCGGCGAGTCATGTGATCTTTCTGCCATCTTGAATTCATATTTTGTATTCTACCTAATTACGTGATGAATGAAAATTTTTTATGGGGCATAGTACTTAGATGTCATATGCCGAATCTCAGGGTCATTGGCCTTGCCTTTTTTGAGAAGGAGATTTTTAAGTGATTAAATTCATAATTTTCCATTAATAATTAATTATGCAAAATCAGTATATCTCAGCAACTGCTTGGGCTACAGGTATGGTTCCAGGATTATAGGCGTTAGTATGAGACCAAAAAATTAAATTTTTGGATAACCCCGAATGACCTTTGACCTATTTCATGTATCATGGCTCCGTTTCAAAGACAGTTGCATCCAATGAATTGTAACATGGCACATTTGGTTACACTCAAATAACACATTTTTACATTTATTGACCATGCCGATTGGTCACATACGAAGCATTTATTTTAAATGAAAGTCTAAAATCCATCTCATTTGCATAAAAATCAATCAGTCAAATTGTGTAACACCATTTATAGACCATAGGGCAAGGCTCCTTCATGCAAAAATCCAAGGTCATAGGTAATGACAATTTTGAGAAGAATATTTTTTTTAATATTCTATTTTTCACATTTTTCAATTGACCCTTGACTTGCCGTATACCTCTGCAGGTAAACTATCGGCATATCTCTTGATAGCTTTAGAAGATTCTGAGAGGGCTGGTGTCAATCGAACATTGTAAGGTATGTGACCAAACTGAACACCTAAAATTTTCGGTTTTCTTGACCTTTGACCCTTATCTAATAGGTTACCTCATTAATTATGTGCATATCTAATTTTGGGCTTGCCAATAGCACTAGAGGTTTAATTTTAGTATGCAAGGGTAAGAAAGGGAATTAGGTTTTCTGATAAAATGCAATATGACCGGCCATTTCTTGAACCCCATTAATTATGCACATATCTAATTCTAGGCTAACAAATAGAGCGAGAGGTCTGATTTTTGGTATACAGGCTTAACTAAAGAAGAAAGGTTTTTCGACCAAATATCACGAGACATCGATGTCATTTGACCTCAAACAAGCACATATACCTTAAAGTTGTAACCACAAGTGCTACACCAGCATATTTGGTATGATGGAGAATCTCATGACACATCCTGTACCTCATTAATCAGGCTCATATCTAATTCTTGCGAGGCTAATAGAACTAGGGTCCTGGTTTTGGTAAACAGGCTTAACTATACGAGGAAAGTTTTTTGACAAAATATCACGTGACGTCGATGACCTTTGACGTCAAATATGCATATATGCCTATAAGTCAGTAATCACAAGTTTATATTTTTTCCTATTCGGTATTATTGGGGACATTATGGCACAACATCCTGTACCTTATTAATTATGCTTACATCTAAGTCGGCTGCATTTATGAAAAAAAAGGCCTTACCCCAAAAAATTGCTACAAAAGGTTTCTCAACGGTTTTTCATAGAGTCAAATGTGCTTAATAACATAGTAAAAGTCTACCAAAATCTGACCACCGGAAACGCGTCATTTTTAAGATGGCGTCCAAGATGGCCGCCATATACTTAAAATGGCCATAACTACTTAAATATTAAACCTAGACTAGTGATGTCTGTGTCTACCACCATGTTTTAGTGGTTTAGGAATCCAACTAATATATCTAGATTATAGGCAAGTGGTCATAAGTCCCATAATTTGCATATTTGTACATGTATTAAAAATAATCACTTCCACATTCTTCGTCCGAAACATGTTGCTCATGTGGATTGTCAAAATTTCAAAGGTTAGGTAGTAAAGGGTGAGCAACTCCATACATCGTTCATATTTGGATTGTTTGCGTTTTGTGTATGAAATTGTGTGCGTTTTGTGTATGAAATTGTGTATAATATAAGTGTATGTCATGTTTGGCTGTTTTAAGTAAAGTGTTGCTTAGCCATGGCGAGACGTACCCGTAATCTACGTGTCTTGATGTTACTCCGCACTGGAGCGGAGAGACTAGTGTGACACTGCGATCCTTTGGCGCTGTGTTTCGAAAACAGAGTTTTCTTCATCAGTCGCTTAAAATTCATTCTTGATTGGTGAGCCGTGTTGAATGGTTGATTGTTTTTATTTGGTAGTATGTTGTTCCACTTACGTTTGTTGTTCAAGTAGGGAAGCTAGAATGTCTACTGGTTGGTCTTGATGTGTTTGTGTAGGTTCGTGTGAACCTGAGTTCGAGCTGTTGTCGCTTTTTGAAGTCTGGCACTTATAAGTGTATCGCCTATATTTCTGTTCCTTCTATATGCGATTATTTGTTGATTTTGGAACAGTTTTTTAGTTTTCCTTCTTTTTCAAGTTCACTCCAGTTTTCTATATGTTATTATGAAGACTACTGTATTGTTGGTGGCGTTCTGTCTTTCTTTTTTTTTGTTCAAGCTGTCTTTTTCTGCTTTTATGATCTGTTTCTCTGATAATGCGTTCTCTTATATTTTTAGCTCATATTTGGTATGTATATAAATACCCAAACAGCTTATATTATGAGTCGGTGGCGTCTGTGTGTCTCTATGTATGTATGTGGGTATGTATGTGTGGATGTATGTCCGTCACACGCAAAAGCTCTCTTACTACCATCTCAGTATTTTGTGTACAGGTAGATGCAGGGGCTGAGATGTGACGTTGTACAAATGGACATCAAAAATGTGCAAATGAGGTAAGAAAAGGGAAATCCTGCAAATGTGTAGGAGTGGTGGCATGTCAGTGACTGAAACAGGCTAGTCCACTGACCTTGAGTCATTTCCTGTCATTGTTTTTGAACTGTTACATATTAACAGACCTTCTTAAACTAAGAGGGACTTGCTGTTTTTGCTATGCATGTTGCTAAAGTTGACCTCCAGTACCTAAAGTTTCAGACGTTATTTACTTTTGTCATTCTTGTTCTTCTGGTTTATGTATTTCTTGTTGTTTTTCTGGTTGTACTGTGCAGAAATCATTGTCATAACATCAACGTAGAATTTTCTGCACTGCACAGATAGAAACAACATTTATTGTTGATCTTTGGTACCGATAATGGTATGTACCAATTCTGATCAAGTGTGACTGACACCGTATAATTGCGGTATTTTTATATTGTCGGTCTTGTACTTTTTCACTAAATTGTGTGACCACCAATGAAATACATGATAGCTCTGCTTAAAAATAATCTTAAAAAACAACACATTTGAATTCAACGATGAATTCTACCGGCAAATATGGGATGCTCTATGGGGTCTCTCTCGTCTCCAAAAATAGCAGATATTACATTTCACGAGACAGAAATGAGAATAATACAGAAACAAAAACAACAAATGCCGATCTGGCTGAGGTTCAGGGACGATGATTTTCTGATTTTCATCGGAACACAACACGAACTCAATGAATTCATATCAAACATCAACAAAATGCATCCTACTTTCAAATTTTCGTTTGAAAGCTCCTCTCAAGAAACATATTTAGACCTGACTATCTACAAAGGTCGTCGATACAACAAAAAAGAACATTCTCGACACCAAGACACACATAAAAGCAACAGATACATTCCAGTTCTTACAAAGAAACTCATGCCATCCAGCAGCAACATTCAAAGGTCTGATCAAAGGTGAATAATTAACGTACATCAGAACATGCAACAACGAAACCGATTTTACACAGAAAGTCACACAATTTAGTGAAAAATTACAAGACCGACAATATAAAAAAATGAAATAGAACGCATTATTAGAGAAACAGATCATAAAAGCAGAAAAAGTTAGCTTGAACAACAAAAAGAAAGAAAGAACGCCACCAACAATACAGTAGTCTTCATAACAACATATAGCCCGTACATTGAAAAGACAAAAATCAAGCAATCCCTGACAGAAAACTGGAGTGAACTTGAAAAAGAAGGAAAACTAAAAAACTGTTCCAAAATCAACCAATAATCGCATATAGAAGGAACAGAAATATAGGCGATACACTTATAAGCGCCAGACTTCACAAAAGCGACAACAGCTCGAACTCAGGTTCACACGAACCTATACAAACACATCAAGACCAACCAGTAGACATTCTAGCTTCCCTACTTGAACAGCAAACGTAAGTGGAACAACACACTACCAAATAAAAACAATCAACCAATCAACACGGCTCACCAATCGAGAATGACTTTTAAGCGACTGATGAAGAAAACTCTGTTTTTCGAAACACAGCGCAAAAGGATCGCAGTGTCACACTAGTCTCCCCACTCTAGTGTGAAGTAACATCAAGACACGTAGATTACGGGTACATCTCGCCATGGCTAAGCAACACTTTACTTATAACAGCCAAACATGACATACACTTATATCATACATAATTTCATACACAAAACGCAATCAACCCAAATATGAACGATGTATGGAGTTGCTTTCCCTTTACTACCTAACCTCGAGAATTTGTGAAAATCCACATGAGCAACATGTTTCGGACGAAGAATGTGACTGTGATTATTTTTAATACATGTACAAATATGCAAATTATGGGACTTATGACCACTTGTCTATAATCTAGATATGGTAGTTGGATTCCTAAACCACTAAAACATGGTGGTAGACACAGACATCATTAGTGCAGGTTTAATATTTAAGTAGTTATGGCCATTTTAAGTATATGGCGGCCATCTTGGACGCCATCTTGAAAATGACGCGTTTCCGGTGGTCAGATTTTGGTAGACTTTAAGTATGTTATTAAGCACATTTGACTCTATAAAAAACCGTTGAGAAACCTTTTGTAGCATTTTTTTAGGATCAAACCATATTTTCAGCCAACTATAGAGCTAGAGGTGTTATTTTTGGTTCACAGTTATAACTATGGGAGGAAAGTTTTTGACAATATCACGTGACCTCTATACCTTTGACCTCAAAATGCATATGCATATAAATCAGGAACTAAACTTTCTAGTCCCGTCATACTAAGTATGATGGTGGCCCTTATGATGTCACATACTGTACCTCATTAATTATGCACGTATATACTTTTGGGTTAACCAATAGCTAGCGGTCTGAATTTTGGTATACACGAATAAATTTGGGAACAAATGTTCTTTGCAAAATCTTAAAGGCACCCGGACGACCTTCGACATTGATTTCGAAAATTTGACTAAAAATAAGCACCTACAAGTGCTACATCCTTTAAATGTGATGGGATAAGCACCTAACAGCATTAGAGGGTAATTTGTTATCATTGTGGTACCTTTTCCTGGTGTTTGAAAGTGCTTAGGCCCCATGAAACATCTTGCAGCATTGATTATTATTATTGTTTATTATTACTATTATTATTATTATTATTATTAATATTATTACTATTGTTACTGTTATTATTATTATTATTATTATTATTATTATTATTATTATTGTTGTTGTTGTTGTTGTTGATGTCGTTGTTGTTGTTGTTCTTACAAGTTTAGGGGCTGTAAGTATTATATATAAATCTAATAACAGTTCATTGACGCTGTGGGAATTCTGAGCAAGAGGTGTTGTTCATTTTAATTTGTCGGGTGACTTGTAATTGTCGCACGTGCAGCACCGAATTATGCAGCATACTGTACGGAGAAGGGGGGATATTATTAAGCAAAGGGCTAATCTTGTTGGAAAAGTGACACTAAGCAGTTTAAGCAATACCTACAATTATTGATGGGATGCGAATCACGACGCAAAATCCAGGGTCTGGATGTTCTTGCAAGCTATCAGTCGGATTTCAGCCTGATCCGGGTATTTTATAGAACCCCGCACATCCGTTAATCAACAAAAATGACAAGTACCATAGCCAAATAAAACTAAAAATTAAAAATAAAAACATACCGAGTATACTGTAGGTCTAGCAGCTAGTATATATTCTCTCCGCCAAGTTAGATAGGTGTTTGTTTTAACATCACTACCCTTACAAATATTCATATACTTGCAAAAACCAACAGTCGCTGTGTCTGGCAGGGCATGTTTAACCAGGTAACCATATGAAACTTTATTGTTCGCTACGCTTATTTACACTAGTGTATTAATGCGCAAGTAAGTGAAAGGGAGAAGCTCGGAGGTTTGAGAAAATTTGGCCGTCCTAAGCTATAGCTGCCGAACAAATGGATCGCCGAGCCAAGAAACATTCCAGATTACAGCATGATAGTAAAATTATATTTGAGTAACAATCCAAGATTGTGTTGGATCAACCAAAGAGAGACTCAATACAGATCACGGCTGTTTCGCTCGATTTTATCCAAGGAGCAGTTTAGTAGAGCAGTTTATGGTACAGTATGGATTCTCGTGCAGATTACACTCTGACCAAGTTGTAATTTTGAAGGACTCATCAACAGGGAGCTATGTAAGAGAACAGGTGTGGCGAAATCTAGAACATCGCCTTACCACCCAGGGTAACAGGCTTTGTGAACGATTTAACCGAACGCTCCTAGAGATGTTAAAAACATTGGACAATGAGAAGAAAAGTAATTGGAAAGACTACGTTGCTCCCCCGGTGCATTAAATTTTATCCAAGAAGGTAGGAAAATCACGTACACTGTCTACGTCACCCATAGTTGTTGTGTTTGCCATGTGATCTTTTCAGCAATTCACGAACACTTGTATTGAGAGATGGTCTGCTGTTGTCAAACACAGAGACGATGATGAGCAGTTCATATAAGGCAATCCGTGTTAAAAGCTAGAGTATCAGGACGGAGGCTCCACAATTCGACTTTTTTAAAGCAAGTAACTCAGAGCGTATTTGACACTTATGAGTGAACAGCTGACTAAGATTTATACCACCAGTTTACTGTTACATATAAACTTCAAGACTGTTGAAGGCCAAAATAATCAAAAAGTGTTGCCAGTGTTTTGCGGAAATGCAAATGTGAAAACGTCCGGTACATTACACGGGGAGGCCGTAGAACCGTAGAAGTTGCCCTACAGAGTATTTTTTGTGTTATACGGACTCCATGCATTCCAAAACAATGAAGCAAAAAGTGTTGTAGGTAGTGAACCACAGTACGATAGAACTGTCGGAGGTTCTGCTGCTGCAGGTGGAAAACTACTTCATGTCAATAACGTTTCAAGTGACGAATGTACAAGGCTATCCTACGTGTATCAGTAACGTTTGACTGGCTGATTGAATAATGGACACTAATTAGCCGGAACAGAACACTAAGTGATCATTTTATGAAGTACTGCCTACTAACTGGTTAGCTTTACTAGGTTGTTTTGCATACGTGTTCGAGCATTTGTATTGTCCTCGGCCAGATTTCATGATTGTTGTTTTATTTTAATACAACAAGATTGTTCACCAGAACTCACCAGAACATCTCAGTGTGTGTTGTGAGTGATTTCCATTTATGCTTACCAAAGTGACTTTTATTATCCAAATTAACTGTGTCAGTCTGATCCAACCTGCCCCGTTCTCTGTAGATAAAATTTTTGCTGAGCATTTGCCTTACTCAAACCATGTTTGGGACCTTTAATGCTTACACGTGCTCACACATGCACAGCGTAGCCTTCAAATTCAGGCCGATTGTGGGCGCGCACAAAACAAGGCACAGCGCTAACGACTCTGGAGAGTCTATACCAGTGCAGCTGACAATATGAGCATGCGCAATTGAGTCTACATGCACGTGAATGTGCAGTCTGGAACTGCTTCATCTCGTGCATGTCGTTGAGCTTTAATATGATGTGCAAGTTGACAGAAACTTGAATTACTGCAGAGGATACTTTTCAGGACATCACAAGTGAGTCCCTAAGGTAACAAGTAGGACGTTTAGGAAATCCTTTCAGAAAGTCCACACCGCCTGTGGCCATTTTTGGAGTATAAGCTTATATGTACCTGGAGCATTTACAGTATTTCTACTGTACTTTGTACATATTGCCGGATAATATGTGATTGAATTTTGCTTTTCACGTCGTTCAATTATTCAGATGGAAACGCCGCCCTTCTCCAAACTTTAAAAAAAAACAGGGTGTCAGACTTTGGAATGATAACTCTTGTATAACAATGATGTAATTTAAGGAAAAGACATTTGTATTTGAGCACGGCTACAGTTTTTGATTCGAGAACTCTCATCATGTCTTATTCACTGAAACAGCAATACCGAGAAGGTGAGTCAAACTTTTTCCAATGTCCATGTAGCACATGTGCAAAAATAAGCAAACTCCACGGGCCTTTGGCGAATCAATAAATGCGTTTTTCACCAAGCTGAAAGGTGGAAAGATTAACTTTTTAGTCGCATGTCAAAAGCTTGATATGACTATTGCCTTTTACAAAAATACTGGCTATTCCATTGTGCTATAGGCCCCAGGTTGATACACATGTGTAGAGATTTTTATAGAAACTATTCCATAGCTATTTACATTCCTTTATCAATTTTTACAGTTTTGCAGTTTCCTTTTTTTGGTTAACCAATGAGCCGGCACACGCCAAAACAACTAGTCTTTGTGATTTTCTATAAGTGAGTTGGCACACACCAAAACGATAAGTCTATTGCGCTCGTATAACTGGGCACATTTAGTCTCACTGTTTACCTCCGGTTGGTTAGCAACCGCAGTTCAGCCGATTCTTTATATTTAAGGGTAAATTGTTGCAATAAGTGTTTCCTACGATGTTCGCAAAAGTGAGAAATAGGGCAAAATTCATTGAGAGTTGGTGTTAGTTTAATTTTATTAACAAATAGGGTAGTAATAAACACGAAACATTTAACGTGTAATATTTTCCCTTTGTCTTGGCCTGCTGGGTTTTAAAAAAGTGTTTAACGGTATACAGGCACCATGTTCAATTTATCCACTGCTACCATGTAAAGGAGAGAGATCTAGCTAATCATAGAGTTTATGGGGTCGCGCCACGTCACACAAAAATAATGCACCACTACATGGTCATAATTTTACTTTAGTTAAACAATCAGAAATAATTTGTCTTCATTATTCTTCCTGGAATGAGGCAAAGAAATCAAAATAAATTATTTTAAAATGAATATTAATATGTCGTTAATTATAAATCCATAAAATAAATAAGTACCAGTGAATCATGTTTTAAATAAAAAAAAACTGTGCGCTACTGTTACTGCTTGTGATAAATAATGGTACATTGTTTGCTAAGGGAAATTCGGTTCATAAATTTACTAGTAGAATTAATGTTAGCAGATAAAATTAATTTGAAGGCATAAACTTAATTCAATAAATGCATAATAAGTTAGTACTATACCCTATACGGCTTATTTGGGATGACTGCATGAAACAAAATTAAAAATGCTTGAAAAATTATTGCTGGTGTATATAAATTAATTCTAACACACTAAAATTAACGGAAAGCATAATTTTGACCCAATATACATTATCTTTATTATTCTTCCTAGCTGAAGGCAAAGAAATTACAAATAGCTTTATTATAGAACAAGTGTTAAAAGTTCTTACTTAGACTTTCTTAGAAAACAATAAATAAATAAAAAAACTGAATTATTTTTTAAGTTAAAAAAACTGTGGTTCATGCTTTAATAAATTCACTTAGGGGAGCATTTGCATAGTAACTGGGATTACTTTTAATGGAATTTGGGGAAAAAATGAAATTTTAAAACGCAAATAGGTCACTATGGAAAAACAGGGTGGAATGGATATCATATTTTGCATGCGCCCCACCGCGGTGTGTCTGACATGGCAGTGTCTGCTATTATTTCTACCACCAACTCTACTCGCCATAACGTCAAACAGGCCAATATATTTAAACTTGGCACTCTGCCATTAGCCGTAATGAATGCATATTTTAATGCATTTGGCCATTCTCTTGTTTGATAGGCTGTTTTAATTTCTTGTGTTTCAACGTTCCTCCTACGAGCTTTAGTACTGACGAAGGGTTGCACCCGAAACGTGTGTGTGTTTTTACTCTCTGCGATTTGCAAGTTATTTATTTCCCGCTGGTCGCTTAGTGTTTTACTCTATTTATTTTAACCTGTTGCAGTTTTTATCCTCTGCCTTTTACCAAGTATTTTATCTCCCGCTGCTCGGCAAATATCTAAATAGTTTCTGAGCCTCCTTACATAAGCTGACTAAGTTTCAAAATGTCATAAAATGCATCCATGTATCCCTAAGCAATTCAACCTCACTAACGCTGTTGAGGGTGTCTTTTTTAAACACAAGGGCAACCTCGTTGCGAATTACTTTGTGTTGTCGTAAACTTCATGATTAAAGCAAAACACACACTTCTCACAAGGTGTAGCCATAAACTAGAATCTACTTTATTAACATAATTCAATGAATAAACTACACGTCATTGGTTAAAATTGGATACTTGAGACGTAATTTCATCCAAGGGCTTACATCATTCAACAGTTGTTATGTAAACAGCTGAATAGACTACAAGGCAGATTTTAAATATTATTTCATATTTATTGTAGATTGTTCGCAAATACTATTGCCGCCAGAGTTGTCTAATTGGCGCTCTTTTCACAAACAGTGCTAGCATTTACGACGGCCATCTAAAAGAGCTCAAATAGTCCTTTAGTTCTAAGTTACTAGATCATGTCAATTTGATTTTGACAATATGCAATATTTTTGCTCGATTATACAACCAATCAAATGATAAAAATCAGGTACATTAGATCTCATATCACACGAGGCCCTGCAAAATTGTGAGGTTTATGTAAAGCGGTCTTGGATTTTTGGTTACAGAAGAAGAAGAGGAAGGTTAAAGTGGGAAGCGGTGGCCAAGGTCGCTATAATCATCCATGGATTTGTTCTTGGAAGGAGCGTTGAGACTAATCTTGTCATAGATTTTATATCAACTGCATTCAACAATAAATTACAATCTGATTCAATTTATCTTGACTTCAGCAAAGTTTTTGATTCAATATCACATATATTACTCATTCATAAACTCTCTTTCTTCGGACTTGGGTGTAATCCTTAGTAGCTCCATGGACTTCTTTGAGCATATCGATAACGCAGTTAAGAAAGCAATGCGTAACCTGGGCTTTTTAAAGCATTATTGTTAATATTTCAGTGATGTTAAATCTTTAAAGACTCTGTATATTGCCCTGAAACGGAGCGGCCTCGAATACTGCTCTGTTATCTGGAATCCGTGGAAGCAGACTCTTAATGATAAGGTTTAAGGAGTTCAAAAGAAATTCATTAAGTACTTGTGTAAAAAACTGAATATGCGTTTTTGTTCATCAGGATACACAGAATTATGCAAATTGTAAATTGAAGAAGACAATCATGAAGACATCACATAAAATAGTCAACATCTGACTCTAACACGATTGGAACTAATTTGGGATAATTGGATAGTCAAGTATTGTCGATTTAATATGCAAAGATAACCTCATCTGCTTTTCTTTTAAGTAACTTGTTTTGATGAGTAATTGCTAATATCGCAACATTCAGATATAGATCACCTAAAACTTTTGAGAAATTTGAAAAATATAAAGATGCAATTATCCCAAATTAGTTCCAATCGAGTTCTCTATTGTAGAAAGGGATAAGAATCGCCGATTTCAATAGAAATATCTGCTCACACTGCTCGCAGATCACCTAAGAAAATCGCTGGTCTGCACAGGCAAAGGGATCTGCCCTATTTTGATATTACATAAAGTGTTTAACTTACGTCCACTGTCGACAACTATAAAAGCTGTACCGTCACGCACCACTACATCACCAGAAGATGCTCTCCCCTCAGAATGGCAACCAATAAATTGCTTCATCGGCAATTCCCGACAGTAAAGAGCTGCAGCCTCTGTTGCCAAAAGTATCTGAAGCCTTCTTTGTGTGCTAATCGAAACAAGACCAGCCTATGAGAATAAAAAATCTAGTTAGGAAGACATGGAAGCCAATATAGTTATGTTATTTCTAAATTTCTGAAATACAAATATTAATTTTAATCTTGATTACTAATATAGTGCATCACATTGAATATAATCTCAATGCGCTTTACACTAAAAACTAACAAATACAAGAAAGAAACATAAAATCGTTTATAACTCAGAGTAAAAAAGCAACGGAAAAAATCAACCTTTTATCAGTCTCATGATAAAAACTACGAAAATGCAAATGAAAAGACAAGAAGAGGTGAGTTGTTAATTTACTATTAAAGACATCGAATGTTTGCACCGCTAAAATGTGTAATGGCAGAGAATACGATAAGCGAGGTGAATAAATTGAGAAAGCTCTCTAACCGTACACGAGGCACCGAATGTAAAAAAAGATTCACACAATCGTATGGCAGATGTATATAGACAGGATTTTTAAATGTATATATTTGCATATATTACAAAGACACAGACACAGAAACAAACACACGAATACACAGAGACACAGACACTGACCGACAAGGAGACAGACATACACAAAGACAGACAGACAGACAGACAGACGGACACACACATACGCATATATATATATATATATATATATATATATATATATATATATATATATATATATATATATATATATATATTATATATATATAACCGGCAGGGCACGTTGTATACATTTTGTGTATATATATATATATATATATATAATATATATATATATATAATATATATATATATATATATATATATATATATATATGGTTGTATATTTTCTATTTATTCTGTTGATAATTTGATACAACGTACCGTCCTAAAAGTAGGGCTGCATCAGTTGAAGATGTCTACAAAACGAGAATACAGACAAATACAGAACAATGTAAGGCTGGTGTTGATCTTCATTAAATGCTGAACAAACTTTATAGGCCGAGTATATTATTTAAATTACTTTTCGGGCAAATAACAATTGCTCACAGCGCCTCGGACGGCCACTATAAATAACCATTACCGCCAATTCTATATGCCTCTTTCCATCTTCACCATACATAAACGATAAGAATTGTCATACCCTATATCTTTTGTAAGTTTCTAATTTACTCAGCCTATTAAGTACGTTCAGCATTTAATGAAGATCAACACCAGCCTTACATTGTTCTGTATTTGTCTGTATTCTCCTTTTGTAGGCATCTTCAACCTGAAGAAGTCCTACTTTTTGGACAAACCGCTGTATCAAAATTACAAGCAGAATAAACGGAAACTAAAAATGAGCCGACTTTTTCTCATCCTTCACGATCACACAAATAAGAGCGTTCTGTTTGCCAAATATATAGAAGTTTAGTGACAGATTTTAGAGAAGCGATACATATTTGATTTAGGATGATCGATGACATACATGAATGGAAATTCAACTATTCTGATTAGGCGAGCGGCGAATCCACAAAAAGGGCCTTATTTTAGGAGTTTAATGTACCCACCTTACATACGGCCACATCATACGTCATTTGAAAGCTTATTATCTCTACTTTAAGAATATTGACGATGTGGACCTGCCAAGTAGGGCCATATCCCTCTAATTTGCATAATTCACATGGGTACCAAATTTGCATAAGTGCGATATAAAATTAGAAAATTCACTGTTAACTACTCTAAATATATTTTTAAACTATCGGATGATATATCAAATGAAAGGTATTTGCATGTAGAATACAACTTTGATATCCAAAGACATATTCAAATTGATTTCACCGAAATATTTCCATATTTATATTTAAATAAAATTTTCCTCCCTTGAATAACAATATTTTAAACATTTTAACACATACAGGTACATCATTCAGCTACATCACACATCATATGAAAGCTTATTAACTCTACTACAAGAAAATTGACGATGTTGAACTGTCAAATACGGCCGTAGCTCCTAATTTGCATAATTTACAAGGTTGTGCAATTTGCATAAATGCAATGTAAAATTACAAAGTCATTGTTAACTACTCTTAACATACTTTTAAACTATCGAGTGATATATCAAATGAAAGGTATTTGCATATAGATTACGAAATGGATATCGAAATAGATATTTAAATTGGTTTCATCGAAATAGTTTCATATTAATATTGAAAAAATATTTTCCCCTTATGAATAACAATATTATAAGTATTTCATCACACACAGCCACATCATACAGCCACATCATACGTCATTTTAAAGCTTATTATCTCTATTTCAAGAAAATGGACAATGTTAAACTATCAAGTAAGGCCGTATCCCTAAATTTGCATAATTTACACAGGTAAGCAATTGCATAAATGCAATGTAAAATTAGAAAATTCATTAACTATTATAAACATACTTATAAACTATCGAGTGATATATCAAATGAAAAGTATTTGCATGTAAAGAACAAAATTGACATCTAAAGAGATACACAAAGTGGTTTTAACAGTATGAAAAAGAGTTCCCACTTTACGAAAAAGTCGGGTTTTTCTCAATTTTCATGTGAAAAATGGAAAAGTAGCGGCATTTGATTGCTTGTTTTGGATAATTTATCTCCAAAATTGTGAATTCTTGAATTTGTGTTAAATAACTTTAATTTTTCTTTGCATTTGACAAGATTGCCATATTTTGACACAAAGATACAATTTCCATTTTCACAGAGAAAAAAATAATTTTGGTGATGTACATAAATTTACCTCTTGTTAATGGCATGAAAATGAAGGAAAAAACTGACCAATGAATTTGCACATTTTAGATACCAACACACCTCATTAATTTTCTCTGAAATAAAATTTTTTAAATAATGAAATGCACCTGTACTTACATTTTTGCAAAGAAAAATTGCATGCATCAAATTGCTCAAGGTAGTTTTGCTGATTTTTAAAGGAAAAATCCTCTTATACAATTGACTACAATTATTTTCTCTCATTTTCATTATAATTTGCTAAAACTGGATATTAAATGAAGCAACTCCTCTATTTTGTGCATTTTTTACAAAATTTCTGTCCAATAAGCTTGCCAGCAGACAAAAGTGTACATTTAGAAAGCCCATGGTACAATTGCCTTCGCCATCTCAACGTTTGTTCACTTTGAAGTTGAAGTTCAACTTTAGTTGATATTTGGAATCCAACCGTGCCTAAGGTAATTCAACTTTTGTTCACTTTGAAGTTCAAGTTCAACTTTAGTTGATATTTGGAATCCAACTGTGCCTAAGGTAATTCAATTTTGTTCACTTTGAAGTTCAAGTTCAACTTTAGTTGATATTTGGAATCCAACCGTGCTTAAGGTAATTCAACTTTTGTTCACTTTGAAGTTCAAGTTCAACTTTAGTTGGTATTTGGAATCCAACCGTGCCTAAGGTAATTCAATTTTGTTCACTTTGAAGTTGAAGTTCAACTTTAGTTGATATTTGGAATCAAACCGTGCCTAAGATAATTCAACTTTTGTTCACTTTGAAGTTCAAGTTCAACTTTAGTTGATATTTGGAATCCAACCGTGCCTAAGGTAATTCAACTTTTGTTCACTTTGAAGTTCAAGTTCAACTTTAGTTGATATTTGGAATCCAACCGTGCCTAAGGTAATTCAACTTTTGTTCACTTTGAAGTTGAAGTTCAACTTTAGTTGATATTTGGAATCCAACCGTGCCTAAGGTAATTCAACTTTTGTTCACTTTGAAGTTCAAGTTCAACTTTAGTTGATATTTGGAATCCAACCGTGCCTAAGGTAATTCAACTTTTGTTCACTTTGAAGTTCAAGTTCAACTTTAGTTGATATTTGGAATCCAACTGTGCCTAAGGTATTTCAACTTTTGTTCACTTTGAAGTTCAAGTTCAAGTTCAACTTTAGTTGACATTTGAACCACACCACCCTGGAAGATATCCCAGAATTCACCACTTCATCTTCCCTTCACAAATGACGGCCATCTTGCGATATAGTGGTAAATACGCTAAATTTTCAAACTAATTTTAAGAGTCACTATGTATTTTCTAGTAAACTCATTTTCACGCCAGCGATGTTTTATTGCCTGATGTACAAGGCAGTGGTATTTTTTACGAATTTTCATTAGTTCTACGCATGAATTTTTTGATCGAAAAATTGATGCTTTGTAAAATTTGGTCAAACATCCCATGCATTCACTTTTCCCAGGACGTTTTTTGGTAAAATTCGTATGGTCAACCCAATCAATGTAGTATCATTCGACTCTTAATGGTACGAAATGTGTCAAACTGTCAGCCGACCCCTATCGACCCAAGCATTTTGACGTAAGGGGATTTATTTCTGCCTACTTTTAGTGATTTTCTAAAATGTGGACGCCTTATGTAAACATAGCCAGGCCTGCAGCTTGGGGCCGGGGCACCAGGTAACCTCGACCCCTGTCCGTTTCGACCCAAGTATTCACACCCTCTTGTTGTTGTTTGTGGTCAGATCAATCCCGGTGCCTTAGTCACTTCACCTGCAGTCACTTTTCATGTTACATGTACCTGACAACGTTTTACTGAGTACATTATGCAACTTGTTTCTGTGAGAAAAGCTGCTTGCTTCGAATTCGCTACAACAACCTGATACTTGTGCACGCCGCGTGATACTTGTGGGAGGCCTGGGGTACCCCAGCAGCCCATTGTCATTTATGACTAGGAACGTGTGTCACTGAAGTGCGGATGGATTATAGCATGTCATTTACTGATTTTGGGAATAAGGCATTCGTGTTATCGCAATTGCTTGCCACATACAGCAAGACTGGATGAGAGAAGCCGATCCGCTCGCCTTGGTGTCTTGACGCCAAATGAGCTGATTTCCGGTTTAAGCATTGGACTTACAGCAATGCATTATGGGATATATTCCAGGGCAGCGTGGAGTTGAACTTAAGCTAATGTCACCTGTTCACTTTCAAGTGACACAAAAATTTACTGATGAGTGTTGTGGTTTTACCATGCGTAGCAGTGCATAAATAACTTTAAAATAAAAATAGTGCATTTCTCGTTAAAATAAATGTATTTTTTAATTAAAATTGACAGAAATAAGATCATACAAACTACAAACACATAGGACTATTAAGATTTATGCAAATTTACAGGGCTACATACATTTATAGAAAATCATTGCAAATACATAGAAATTATTAACAACATACATTTGTATCTTTGTAAAGACTGGACTGAAATTACTATGGATGGTAAATCTTTTCAAAGTGATGCTACAAAAAAGCGTGACCCTTCAAGTGTTTTTGCATGACAAAGTTCCACCCTACCACTTATCATGTGCAAAAGCAGTAATCTATCCTCTGTGTGTCAAAGTCTAATCACTGCGGGGCCAAGGCCCCCATTTTGTTTCATATTAGCGTGTCACTTTTTCGCCGCACATACGTCGTGTACGCGTACAGTGAGTCAAATCCGCCTTTGACGCTATGTATTAAATTTCGCCAAATTTCCACGCTGCACAGCTTAATATTGATGGAAGAGTTGCAGATTCAATTTTCTCATATGTTGACCTTTCCATTATGATATTTTGGCAATAATTTCATGAAGGAATTATGAAAATACATATGTGATAATTATTCATATGCAAAAATAGGTGAAAACACAGTCAACAGCCAAACGATCGTTAACTCGTCATTTCATAAAAATAAGAGGGAAACTCAAAAAAATAAAACGATAGAGTTTTAGTTAACCTTCATGAGATGTGCTATTTCAAATATCGTAAGAAATTACAGCGAAATGAAAAAGTTAAACCAATGGGTTTTTTCAGATATATTTTTCATTTTACGACGCGGCGAATAAGCTTGATTTCCCGTAGAAAACAATGGCGTGTAATACGCAGAACAGATTGCACACTTCTCGTCGCTTCAAATTCCTCAATTTTGAACGAATAATGATGGAAATTGACATGGTGATCCTTTGATTAATATACAAAATCCTATCGTTTTAGATTTTTGAATTTCTTCAAAAATTGTTTTATTTGAATTTTATTTATTCCGATCACTGAAATATACTGTTGCCGTCAATAATTTGGCGAGCTGACGGCGTGTACATATGCAGAACACGGGCCTTAAATTGACGCATTTTTATTAGTATGCGTCTCGTGAGATGTACAGACCAAATGCATGTCATGTTGTTGTAATTTATACCAAATTTTGGCAAAAATCAACGATGAAAATTCCAGTAAATTTGAAAAATAACACAGAACGGAGGCGAAAGGGCGCAGACTCTCCACTGTAATCGTGCAGTGAACGTTATCGATCGATATCCTTTTATCGGAAATTGATACATTGTTGTAGTGCTCAGTCGCAGGTCATATTCAGCTCACAATGGCGCCAAACTTGCAAAGAGCGCCAAAATGTGAACGCATCGCCAAAACTGTAAAAAAGTGTCGACGATTCAATCTAAGTACAAGAAACCAACGGATACGTTGATTTCATGCTATCTAAGTCAATATATACGGGTTATGTTGACATATTAATGATTTGACCTCGACACATGAGCCCGTACGCCACCAGATTTCGATCGATATTCTATTGAAAATAAATTGATACAATGTTCGCTGTCGTCACTAGCAACTAGCCGAAAGCGCTCTCAGGTAGAATATATGCTTCGCGGAATACGAAACAATAAGGCATACATTCGTCCCGCAGTGAATAATAATAATGTCTGATTTGACACAGACTTTCTCATTTGACCTTTGAACAATTATATATTTGTCCACACCTGAATGGAAAGTGATATTAAAGAATATAAAGGAAAAACTTTGAAAAACTGTCACAAACGTGGTTTCAAAGAATGTTACAAAATATGTAATTACATTCTCTTAAATTCTTTACAAACATGGATAAATCTACATATATACAGTGCCATCCAATAATATATCAGTATTTGAAACTTCTATCTTTTGATCACCAGGTGTTTTCATATTCAATCAGAAGATAAATTTAAAGTACAGAAACTGTAAATTGTGATGGTTTTTTACTATTCTTCTTTTTTATTGCAATGTTCTATTCCTAAGGTATTAAAGATACACAGTATTCAGCTTGTCATTTCAGCCTGAACACGCATGTTTAACTGAAAATGTACATGTAAAAAGTGCATTATTGAAGAGTGAATTCTGGTGCAGGCTAGAATTCAAATGTACAAAAGGCCAAGAAATGCTAAATGTTGATGACTTTTACCAAATTTCAGCCAAACATCGTGTATGTATAACCGACACACTTGTTCATCTCAGGAATTTGACCACTTCAGTTCACTATTGCGGCCGGCCAGGAATGTAGTGCCTTCCATGCCTATACAAAGGTATGTCAAGTTTGTAACCTTTATCCTAACATCCTTTTTAGCTCCATGGTTCAAATCAAACAAACATCGATCAGTAAAGCTCAATCTCCAAATAGTAAGGGAGGACCCCTTGGGCGAGGGGGAGGGGTTGTTACTTGAAAATGTATTATGGCAAGGGGACACTATGTAAATTTTAGGCATGTCCATTTGATCAACAGACATTCAACTGTAAACATTTTCATTTCCATCACATTCAGCATCGCCCTCCAGGTCTTTTTATACTCCATGGTGTAATTATACTGACATATATGTATAATATTCCAAATTACCAAGGTACATTTTCTTTTAACATTGCACCTCTGCTTCTACAGTACATGCATGTGTGTTCCTCAGGCCCACTTCTCCCATTGCCAATATCTTGTATTGAAATATAAAATATATTAGGATTTCACTGAAATTTTCCAGCTCACAGAGTCAGAGTCATTCATTGTGGCACCAGAATTTTGCCAGCATTGAAGGTCGTCTAGCCTTGTGTTAGGAAAACCTATAAGTACATATAAGTTTACTAAGTTCAGTGGTTTTTCAGAGACATGCACAAAAATTTGTATCTTTTAAACCTCAAATTTAATTAGGCCATGTTGATGCAAACTGTCAATGTAAAAGTAGTGTACAGTTTGCAATTTCCTGAGAAAACTGACAAGAACTTGGCCATTTAAACAAATATGATCATAGTGCAATGAAGCATTTGATAACTAACACTACTCTTACATGTTCCTTACCAAGTTTGTGGAACTAATTGCATTCTGAATAATTGCCTGTATTTTCACCAAAAGTACCACATTATCTTTCACAATATACAAATTTTATATTTTGTAAATTCATTTAACACTAACAATAGAGCTTTCCATTAATTATATTTAAATGATTAGAGAGAAATGAATTAAATGTGAACTGACAAATATAAAGAGACATAAATAGTACATGTACAGTTGTGTACCAGTCAAACATACATTTGATGCTGAACACTTGCAATAAGTAGGTCTTTCATACTCTGGTTTTTTAATTGCAAAGGCAATTCTGGAGTTTTAAATGAAAGAGTAAGTGAAGACTGTAATGAACTTGATGCAGCAGAGTATTTTGAAGTCAACAGCGCCCCCTAGTGTTGTTGTCGTTCATACTACAGATCGTAAAGTTTTCATAAGATTTATTAATATTTTCTTGATTAGTAAAAGTTTGAAATTACATATATATCGACCTAAAACTATTTCAAAGTAGTACACTAAACTTTTAGTGTTTAGTAGTGGTTTACCGCCAATTTGTTGTTCCCATGATTCAGTGGTAGCCATCTTTTTTCCTATATTCCATATGAACCAAGGCAGTAGTTCAAGTTCGCCGATAATTCACCTAGAGTACCAACTAAATAGGCCCACGAGGTAATATATCTACATAGTTTGTATTGCATGAGTTTATGAGAGACATTTATTGCACGTGAAAGTAGTTTAGAGCATTTATTGATGAGATACGGAATCGTTTTCATACAGTGCAGTGTACACGGACAATTTCACTATCACTGCAAATGGACTATAGCAATGCCCATGGCACACTATCGGACAATGATCGAACAGCAATTAAGCTCATTTGCAACAATGGCTATGAAAGTTGAGACATCACAAACAGTTATTCTTTACGTTGATCGAGCATACCGTATTTAGACTAGTAGTGTATTTGCTTTTAATTACTAGATCTTACGGTGTTGGTGTATGTAACACAGCAATAAAGGAGAGATATGCCACATCAGTGAAGTCCTGTGTACGCCTAAGTGTTGAATGTTAGTTGGTGCTGCTACAGTAAGATCTCAGCCTTCCAAGGTGATGTACACAGAGTCAGGAGTATCAACCCAAGTGAGCTAAGGTGAGGTACAGAGCAAGGTGAAATTGCAAGCTGACCGTCAGAGCAGTAATATCACCTCAAAGCAACATGGAAACAGAGAGAATTGCCCGCCTAGAACACAAATTAGAGGAACTCCAAGACACTTTGGAAGTAGAAACTAGTGAAGCTGCAAGAGATCAAATTCTGCAACATATGCAAGAAATTCAAGATGAAATTATAGAGCTCAGTACGGTGGTTGATAGCAGTAGCAAAGAACCTCGTAGGAGTGAAAGAGTTCCTCCCCTCACTCAGAAAATGGCAGAGTTTCAGGAAACACAGAGAGTGAAGAAAGAGAATCAACTGAGAAAGGCCTTCACTAAAAATTACGGAGCCTGGAAGTTAGCTACTAAATCAGTACGAACAACCTTAAAGAGCCATTGCACTCCAGAAACGCTCGACAGTCTTGAAACGTCACTGCACATGAAAAGGGATGAAGTCATCAAAACATATGAAGCCCTGCGTGAAGTTTGTGTCCCGGAACAAGAAATTCTGCGACAGACTGACACTTGTACAGCTATCACAAAACAATTACTTCAAGTGATCATAAACAAGAAAAAGAATACCGGTGAAGAAAACACCGATCAGCAACTACATGACATGCTGCAACATGACTGCAACAGGTCCATATTCAGTACAGAGCTATCAAGATCATCTCACCTCTCCCTGTCTTCAGTAGAGAGACGAGCAGAGGCAGCTGCTGAACTTGCAGCCCAAAGGGCAGAGTTAATTGGAACTGCTTAGAGTCAGAGATATTAAACAAGCAGAGCTGGAGGAACTTGAGCATCAAAGGGAACTCCTATGTCATAAACAAGAGAAAAAGAAGAGAGAGATGGAACGTATGGAGAAAGAGAAAGATATAGAGAAAGCCAGAGCAAAGTTCAGAGTGTATGACCAGTTATGTCAAGATGTCCACAGAGATGAAGATAATGCGGAGGACATTTTGACAAAGTATAATAACTCTGTTCTGCCTTCAAAGGATAACACACCACAGTATACTGCACATCACAGTATGGATACTTCCTCCCTAGCTCACATTTTACAGAATAGTCTTTCAGTCAGCAGATTGCCAATGCCAGAGCCACCTATATTCACCGGTGACCCACTGCAGTATATTCAATGGAAAATCAACTTCAAGAGTCTTATTGAGAGCAAAGGTATCACAGCAGCAGAAAGAATGTACTATTTGAAGAGGTATGTGGGAGGCGAAGCACAGAAAGCAGTAGAAGGATTTTTCTACAATAATTCTGAGGGATCATACACAGCTGCATGGAACTTACTCGAAGAAAGGTATGGCCATACTTTCAAAGTACAGAAAGCCTTCAGAGACAAACTTTCCAAATGGCAGAAAATTGGCCCCAAAGATTCAGCTGGTCTACAAGAGTTTGCAGATTTCCTCAGAGCTTGCAAGGACGCAATTCCACACGTACCTGGACTGAAAATTCTGAACGACTGTGAAGAGAATCAGCGATTGTTAATGAAACTACCAGATTGGGCTACTTCACGTTGGAATCGTGAAGTGACACAAACGCTGGACAGTTCTGGAGAGTATCCAAGCTTTGACGATTTCGTAAAATATGTAACAAAGGAAGCACGTATTGCTTACGGGCACGGAGATTGTTCTATACATGTTATATTGAATCAACCTTCGACTACTGTTCGGTTGTTGGGGGAAATTGTGATCAATCCTACTGTAACAAACTTTTTCAGTTGCAAAAACAGGCTATTCGTTTAGTTTGTGGGGCTAAATGGGATCAACCAACTGGTCCATTGTTTAAAACTTTGGGCCTACTTCCACTTGGTAGTCGCTTGATTTATCAAAAAGGGGTCCAGATGTTCCAAATTGTCAATGGCTTGTGTCCAAATTATTTGAGTAATCTTTTCCAGCCTGCTAACGTTCATTCATCCAGGTCTCTGCGCTCAACTTCAACAAACAATTTGTACTTGCCAAAAATTAGAACGGAAATAATGAGAAAAAGCCTTTCATATTCTGGCGCTGTCCTTTGGAATGAACTCCCCTCATCTTTGAAAAACAGCCCAAATCTGAGATCTTTCAAGTTGCAATTGTATAAATTCCTCATGGATCGGGTGTGATATGTTCTTGCCTTTTGTTGTAGGGTTAGTTGTCTTATTGTCCTAATTGCTGTTTTTTTTTTTCTTGACCTGATTTTTTACTGGTTTGTTGCTTGTATTAGTATTTGTATTTTTTTTCCTCTGTCATTCTGTAAATTTTTTAATGTCGACCTTGTGGAAGATCGGCCTTATTGGCCGAACATGTTATCGACAGTAAATAAAGTTAAATAAATAAATAAATAAATAAATAAATAAATAAAGTAAATCCCATTTCCTCATTGTATGCCATGAAGGAATCAAGCTTCACAGAAAAGAGAGAATCCAGTGATAAGGGAAGAAGAGGCAGCCGAAACAAAGGTACCACACTCACAACAGAGGCAAGAGAAGTCAACAAAGAATCATCTGGTGTGAAACAAACATCTGACGCAAAGACATATGTACCAAAACCGTGCATGTTTTGTAATAAGTCTGATCATCAACTCAGCACATGCCCAGAATTTGAGAAAGGATCGCTGGAAGAGAAAAAGAAATATATTCAAGAAAACAGAGTATGTTTCAGCTGTCTCAAGAGAGGACATAATTCAAGAGAGTGTAGGCGAAAGTTAACATGTGAAAAGTGCAAGAAAAGACATCCAACAAGTCTTCATGATGACTCCAAGGATCAAAAACCTCCCAACGAAACCAACGAAACTTCAGAAGCATCAGCAGTGTCATGCAAAGCAGAGTTGGGAGATAGCAAAGGCACGTCTATGATAGTTCCAGTGTGGGTGTCTACCAAAGAGTCTCCCTCTAAAGAAGTCCTTACATATGCATTGTTGGACACACAAAGCGACTCAACATTCATCCTGGAAGATATTGCGAAATCAGTCTCTAGCAAATGTCAACCAGTGCGACTGAAACTGTCAACGATGTCTTCAGCATCATCCATCATTGACTGTAAGGTGATCTCAAATCTTATTGTCAGAGGTATGTCTTCATCTACTCGCATAGACATTCCACAATCATATACCAGAGACTTCATTCCAACCGATAGATCTCACATCCCTACCTCGAGCACAGCAAAGAGATGGTCTCATCTACATAGAATAGCCCATGAGCTTCCCCCATTGCAAGGTTGTGAAGTAGGATTGCTCATTGGCTACAACTGCCCACAAGCACTGGCACCAAGAGAGACTATAATTGGAAAGGGTGATGAACCTTACGCTGTCAAGACTGACCTGGGATGGAGCATTGTAGGCTATGAAGATTCAGCGATTCATAATGGCATGCATTTCTGCAACCGTGTCTCTGTAAAGGAGGTTCCTTTCTTGTCACCGAAACTAGTGATCAACACATTGGAAGCTGACTTCACAGAAAAGGCCCATGGAGAGAAAACCATTTCACAGGAGGATATCCAGTTCCTCAACATCTTAGAGACGGGCATACAACAGAGAGAAGATGGTCATTACTGTATGCCACTACCATTTAAGTCTGGAAAGCCGTTACTGCCAGACAACAAGAGAGCAGCAGCAATTCGCCTGCAACATTTGAAGAAGAAGTTCATCAAGGATCCAAAGTATTATGCAGACTATAAGAAATTATGAACGACGTCCTAGAGAAAGGTGATGCTGAGAAAGCAGACTCCAAAGTTGCCGAAGGACAAGTCTGGTACATACCGCACCATGGGGTGTACCACCCTCACAAACCTGAGAAGATAAGAGTAGTGTTTGATTGTTCAGCACGCCATGGAGGGACTTCCTTGAATGATCATCTACTCACAGGACCAGACTTGATAAACAATCTGATTGGTGTACTGTGTAGGTTCAGAAAATATCCTATAGCAGTCACCTGCGACATAGAGAGGATGTTTCATCAATTCCTTGTACAGGATGAAGATCGCAATTACCTAAGGTTTTTATGGTGGGAGAACGGTGACATCAACACTGAACCCCAAGAATATCGCATGAAAGTACATCTATTCGGAGCAGCATCGTCTCCTGGATGTGCAAATTATGGTATGAAACATCTAGCTAACGAAAACAAGACAGAGTTTCCCTTAGCAGCAAGCTTCTTACAAGAAGACTTCTACGTCGACGATGGTCTTACCAGTAAAGAATCAACAGATGAAGCAATCAAAGTCGTAAAAGAGGCACAAACAGTGTGTGCCAAGGGAGGATTACATCTCCACAAGTTTATCTCGAACAGCCGAGAAGTAATGGACTCAATTCCCATCGATGAAAGAGCCAGTGGAATAAAAGACGTGGACTTGAGTCATGACAGTCTACCAATAGAGAGAGTACTTGGGATCCAGTGGTGCGTAGAGACAGATACGTTTAAATTCAACATACAGGCCAAAGATAAACCTGCAACACGGCGTGGTATCCTGTCTACAGTAGCCTCCATTTATGATCCATTCGGATTCCGTGGTCCATTTGTGCTAATTGGCAAAAGAGTTCTCTAAGAAATGTGTCAGAAGAACATAAGCTGGGATGAGCCTCTACCTGACAACCTACACCCACTATGGGGTAAGTGGAAAGCTGATTTTGAGAATTTGAATTGCAAGGAGCTACATACCACCAGATTTCGGACCAGTCCTGACCACCGAACTACATCACTTTTCAGACGCCAGTACCAGTGGCTATGGACAGTGCTCATACCTAAGACTCGTTGGTCAGAATCAAGTACACTGTTCATTCATAGCAGGAAAGGCAAGAGTTGCTCCAATCAAAATAGTCACCATTCCACGTCTAGAGCTGACTGCAGCGGTAGTGTCCGCAAACATGAGCAGTAAACTTAAAGAAGAGTTAAACATCAATATTGACGAAGAGTACTTCTGGACAGACTCACAAGTAGTACTGAGGTAATAATAATCTTTATTCCAAAGCACTATAGGCCACCGGCCCTTAGTACAATAATAACCAATTACACAGAAAAACTAGTGAGGTCAGGGGTTCACCTTAAAGAACAAAACGGTGAACTTTGAACTTAACATCATGCAATATCATACAAAAAGTACCAACAAGAAATTTAGACACATTCCTATTCATTCATAGAGGAAGCCCTCTTTTGAAAAGCATAAAAACAGATATCGAGCACAGTTTCTGATGATGTCTGGCTTTGTGTTATTCATGAGTGCAATAAATTTATACTGTGACAAAGGTTGTTGCGTGTAAAAACTAGGAATGTACTGAGTTCTAAGGTCATTATACAGTGGACAAACAAAAAGAAAATGGAATTCGTCTTCAACAGCATCAAGACATACTGGACATTTTCTCTCATTGAACTGTAAACCAAGGTGTCTACCCTTCTCTACCATCAACGGGTGAGCGGAAACTCTAAATTTGAACAGTGTCAAGCGGAAAATGGATTTCATTTCAATCTTAAGATATTGTTCAGCAACTAAACTTGTTTTAAATAATTTATAATTACTCAATTTAGTATACGAATTTATTTCGTCACTCCAATTTTGGAAGTCAATATCTAAGCAACGTTGACGAAAGCTATTAACAAATAAAAGTTCATTTCCAACCCCTTGATTATACCATGCTTCAGCAAACCCGTATGAAAATAGAATTGCTTTCACATGCTTTACCCAACACTCCTTATTTGAATCAGCTAATTTACATTGGAGATGGTAGCAATGAAAAACATAACGATTTGTGTTCATCTTTAAAATTCTTAACCAGTATTTGATAACTCTAGTTAAACGGATAGCTCTCAAAGTTGAACGACCCATTTCTCCTCTTATCGAAGCATGAATATATAATGACTGTGATGAAAGCAAAAATGTACAAAACTTAATGTGAACATTTTCTATTGCTGGCGCTTCAATATAACCCCATATCTCACAACCGTAATGTAGAATTGGTAGAATTTTTGTATCAAATAACTTAAAACATAAATTTAAGGGTACATGACCTAATTTCTTTACATTTATCATCAGAGCATGGAGAGCTTTTGTTGCCTGATCGGCTAGCTGTTCCACAGCTCTTGACCAAATACCTCTTGATGAGAGCTTTAAACCAAGATATACATAGTATGGAACGGTTTCAACGACACAACTTCCATAAAACCATTTTTCGTAACTTCTAAGTATACCACCGTTCCTGAAAACTACAACTTTGGTCTTACTTAGATTAACCCTTAATTTATATTTATCACAATAAGACTTTAATTTTGAGAGTAGTCTCTGTAATCCAATAGCGTTATAAGATAGTAAAACAAGATCATCGGCAAATAATAAATAGAAAAGTTTGACAAGACCAATTTAACACCCAACGTCATCACCCAAAATATGATCTGCACGGAGTTCATTATGTAAATCATTGATGAAGAAAGAAAACAGAAAAGGAGACAGGATGCAACCTTGTTTCACACCGACAGGACAATCGAAAAAATCTGTTAAACCAGAGGGGGTTAAAACGCTTGCCTTCACTTCTTGATACATAGAATGTAGTATACGATACATGTTCCCTGTAATACCGGCATTGCCAGTTTGAAAAACATTGCTATTCTATTTACTCTGTCAACGCTTTTTCAAAATCTACAAAAGCACAATAAAAACGCCCCCTCTTAGTTGTTAAATATTTTTGTATGAGTGTGTTAATTATAAAAATGTTGTCTATTGTACAGTACCCAGCTCTGAAACCTGCTTGTTCTTCCCTTGTATATTGACATGTCGCATCCCATTTACAAAGCCTATTGTACAACATTCTAGCAAAAATTTTGCCTGTTACAGAGAGTAAAGAAATACCACGATAATTACAAGCTGAATCACGTGCCCCCTTTTGAATATTGGAAAAATAATGCCTTCCCTCCAAGCCCTCGGAAATTTTCCTGAACTGAAAATGCCATTGAAAAGAATACAAAGTAAATTACACAATTCATCACAACAACACTTAAAAAACTCTGGTGGAACACCATCAGAACCGGGTGACTTTCCTGACTTCAAACTTTTAATACTTTTCATCACCTCCTCAATGGTAAACGGTGAATTTAAAATATCATTATACTGGTCCATTGAAACTGATCCAAAATTACCCCGGTTAAAATTGTCAACAGTGATATCAAAATGGTCCCACAATTCAGTATACTCTGAGTTTTCATAAAGGTCATTGGGTGGATTAAACAAAGATTTGAAGTATTCCAACCATTCAGATGAATTAATTGATTTAGGAATGGATACTCTAGATGTACGCATAAAACTCCAGAATTTTTACTATCATTGTTTTGGGCTGCATTCACAAAATCTGTAATTCTCTTTTGTCTAAAACTTTCCTTTTTCTTTAATAACACTTGTTTATACTCTTTCTTTTGTATCTTTAAATTGATGAGGTCCTGTGCAAGTCTGGTATGCCGAAATTTTCTCAGAGAAGTTTGCAGCTTTGCTCGTTCTAATTTACATTCGTTATCAAACCAACCATTCTGATTTTTATTGTGTGAAGTGTTACCTGACTGCAACCTTGGCGGTAATAGTGCATAGAAAAGGTCATTGAACTTTGTTACCGCCCCATCTATATTTGTATGATCTAGATCGAGATAAATTTCTCGAAATTGAAAATCATAATGACCAGACAGAAAATTTGTCTTGAAAGCAGTGCCCATTTCATCTGTAAATGTGTATCTCGAATATTGTTGCATTTTCTGTTGTTCATCATCAGCACTTCCGCCATTGTCTGTGTGTACCTTTGTTTTTAGTACTGCCTCTAGTGGCATATGGTCGGATTCTATTCTGCAACCAACATTTAAGTCTTCAATATCATTGAAAATATCTCGTGAAACTAAAATATAATCTACAACACTAGCGCCATTGTGGGTTATACACGTAAAATTTCCATCTTTATCGGAAGATTTGCGGCCATTTACAATTCGAAAAGACACCGCTTTACACAAGCTAAGTAAATTGTACCCGTACTCATTTGATTCCTTGTCACAATTACAACGATTACCGATATTAAAATCAACGCTATGTATTCACCAACTGGTACATACATTCCAGTGTCATTGTCAATAAAATCGTTTTAACTCTGCAGTGCGGGCGTTAAAATCGCCCATTAACCCCTTGACTACCAAGACCAATGTATTCCTATATACCAGGGCCCTTATGGAAATATTGATAAAATCTTAGGTGTGGTCATTGCATGAACATTGCTTAGAGTAAAAATTAAGTAAGTACCAATAAACCATATATTTTCTGAATCAGCATGAAATTTCCCACTTTTTCATACATAAGTTTTGTATTTCCAGGTCACGTGACTGATCACATGACACATCATGTGACCAGAGTTGGCAAAGAATATGAATATTTGAAGCATCAGGACGTGTTTTGAATCCATAAAATGACGCAAATTTGAATACAGTTGCAATTTTCATGGCATTGTCTTTACATATATGTAATAATAACTACCCTTTACTTTATTTATAGATGTTATCATGTACCTATTTGAGATTTTTCTCACAAAAGGCAGAGTAAATGAACCACAAACATCAGCATCTGACATGATTCTGTATTTGAAAATCAACACATTTTATATTTGTAAACACCTGCTTTATGTCTTCCTTGCAGAAACATGCATCTAAAATGGTTATGATTTATCAAAAAATAATTCACAATATTTAAAAATACATTTTAGGGAACAACAAATCACATGACGAAACACATGACCAGTCATGTGACCAGTCATATTGATAATATGGCTGCTATAAAATTTCACTGGCTTATAGTAAAAATTGTATTTCCTCTAGTTTCATTCACGAATATTGCTGTTAATAGAACATATTTACATATAAATCATTTGTTTTCAATAAATAAACATTTCATTTCATTAAAAAAACAAACCATAAACATCTTCGCGATCGTCCGTACTTCTGAAAACTGTAAACAATCAACGCGACGCTTCTGTGATCAGCCTGACCTTTCAGGGTCGAGGTCATGGGTCACGACATTTGCTTCCGGATTTTGGCCATACTCGGACGTACGGGGGCGCAATCACATTCAGGCCAGATCGGAATACATCAGTCTTAGTCGCGCTGCGTGCCGACGCAGAAATTACGGGATTTTTAGCGACAAAAACGAAGCAAATACGCCTATTTAACTGTGCCGGATATTTCCGGCACTCAAGGTATATGGTAATTCAATATGGCGCCGGATATATCCGGCGCCATAGGTAGTCAAGG
This sequence comes from Ptychodera flava, assembly GCF_041260155.1. Lineage (NCBI taxonomy): Eukaryota > Metazoa > Hemichordata > Enteropneusta > Ptychoderidae > Ptychodera > Ptychodera flava. The sequence continues at coordinate 232,517 of NW_027248394.1, forward strand.
GGTTAACATAAATTTAGCATTTGAATATTTCTCTGTCAGGTTCACAATGTCATTCTCGATCTCAGCAAACATGTGTCCACTTGAATAGGGTGAATCAACAGGTGGTATGTATAGAATTCCAATTATCAGTTTCTCTTGACCCGGAAAGTCAAATTTCAGCCAAAGAATATAATCTTTGGATAAACATAAACGCTGAGTAAAATTTGCGAGAGTATTTTTAATATAGACTACTATACCACCTGATTGTCTTCCCCTTATTTTAGTACGTTGTCTACTGACTGAATTTACAAAATAACCATCCAGAGGAGGAACTTGCGATTCGTTTGTAAAGGTTTCGATCAGAGATATAACATCAAAACTTCTAATGTACTCAGTAAAATCGTGATTTTTCCATTTAGACAATAAACCTCTCACATTCCACATTAAACAATTAAGAGTCTTAAATACTGGATCAGACTTATCAGTAGTTGTCGCACCCTCGTCATGAATTATATTTGAGCCTCGGCCAAAACCCATTTATTTATTTTGATTATTTTATCACTTTCCATATCGTACGTGAAAACTTCCCCTTCAATTATCAACTTATCGTATGATAGAATGCATTTCTGGTCCCTTTTTCTTGCATCATCAAGATACGGTTTAATTTTCTTCTCACGCTCTTACCCTGTCCGTGTAATTTTCTGATACACCAATTTGTGAGTCACTCTGAGAGTCCCTTGCTTCATGTGCCTAGCAGACTGAAGGACCATGTCTCGTTGCTTAAATCTTGAAAATTTAGCGATGATTGGACGAGGTGACGATTTCGTTTTCAGTCTGTGCGCTCTCTCTATTTCTATGTCGTCTTCAATATTCAATTCATCTTTAATATAAGCTTTCACTTTCTCTTCAGATTCTTCCCATGTTTCTCGCCCTGTCTGTTCGGCAAAACCGTAGAAAACAAGATTGTCTCTCCTAGATTGGGCTTCCATGTACTCTGCTCGTTCATCCACCATTTGAGACGTTTTGACAGAGCGTCATTTTCTTTTCTCAGTCGTTCGTTTTCTTCCTTCAATTCGTGTACTTCATGACCTATATGTTCCATTTTTCTCACTAGAATCCTTAAACTGTTGCGACATTGAACTTTTGAGACTTTCGACACAACTGTTAAGTTGCTCAAGTTTCCCATTGACGTCCTGTCGGAGCGCAGAAAGCTGTTCCAAAATTGCAGTAAATTCAGGATTCTGGCTCATATTCGGAATATCAATGCCAAGTTCATTTAGCTTACTTTGTCTTGTAGTTGGTCTGCTGGTTGTAGTGCTTGATTTATTAGGCCCTGGGTTCGCCTCGACATCACCTGCACTCAAGAGCAGCATGCACAGCACCAGTCTCAGTATGAATGACACGTAGCCTCTTCTCATTGTTATGCATGGTACTCTACCCGGCGTTTTCCAGCGCTGCAGGAAACATCCAATTTTAGCTCGCCACTGCTCCAAGGAAACACCCATCTTTTTACAATTTCAACAGCACTCTGTACTTAGTGTTGTAAAACTTGTAAGAAAATTTTGTGGCGGAAATCTTGCGCAATTAGGTAGAAAATATCAGACAATTTTCGGAGCTTCTGCAAGGACAATCGACCCCAGCAGGTGACCCTTGACCTCTCGTCAAAGAATAGTACTGAGGTACATCGCAAATGAAGCCAGAAGATTCCATGTATTCGTAGCTAATAGGATCCAAAGGATCAGACAAGTATCAGAGCACAGTCAGTGGCATTATGTGCCAACCAGAATGAATCCAGCAGACCATGCGTCTAGAGGAGTCTGTGCAACAGAGTTACTAAACTCAAATTTTCTTTGGGAAAGAGAGTTGAAGTTGGTAGAGGAACCAGCCTACGAATTGAGTGTTGGCGACCCAGAGGTGAAAAATGTGACGACCTTCGCAAGTACCGTGACACAAGAATCACTCAACTTAGAGAATTGTATATCCCACTTCTCCGTATGGTCCAGAGCGGTCGGAGCATTATCACGCATTAGAAGAGTCAAGCCTTTGCTGAAGAGATCAAAGAGATAAAGAAGTCATCCAAGGTGAACAGAAACAGTAGCATCTACAATTTGAACCCATTTCTGGATGACAGCGGTGTATTGAGAGTCGGAGGTCGTTTGAAGAATGCAAAGAGTCCCGATGTCATCAAACATCTTCCCAATGATAGTCGTGTCACAAGGTTAATTGTTTCGCACTTTTATGGTAAAGTTACAGGTATGACACTCAACAGCATAAGGGCAAATGGCTATTGGATCGGTGGAGGAATCAAGGTTGTTTCCTCTTGCATTCATGAGTGTTACAAGTCGTCGATTTTGCGACCTGTAGAGGAGCAGAAGATATCAGACCTGCCGGAAGATAGAGTACAGCCATCACCACCCTTCACATTTTGTGGTATGGACTGTTTTGGTCCCTTTATAGTTAAAGACGGAAGGAAACATCACAAGAAGTATGGACTTCTGTTTACATGTATGTGTTCCAGAGCCATACACATCGAAATGCTTGATGATATGTCTACAGATTGCTTTATTAACAGCCTCAGATGTTTCATCGCTATCAGAGGTCCTGTGCAGCAACTACGGTCTGACCAGGGAAGCAATTTCGTTGGAGCCAAAAACGAGTTCCAAGAGGCTATTAGAGAGTTAGACACATTGAAGTATTTCTCGCAGAGCAGCAATGTGAGTTTGTTATGAATTCCCCACACGCCAGTCACACAGGTGGTGTATGGGAAAGGCAAATCAGAACAGTGAGAAGTGTCCTGTCCTCACTTTTACAGCAGTCTTCAGGTCGTCTAGATTCAGCATCCCTACGCACATTTCTCTATGAAGTTATGGCCATTGTGAATAGCCGTCCACTGACAGCAGAGACTCTCAATGATCCCATGAGTCCTGAGCCATTAACTCCAAATCATTTACTCACGATGAAATCCTCATCAGCTCTACCCCCTCCTGGTAAATTTGTAAAGGAAGACCTGTACATCAGGAAACGCTGGAGGAGAGTGCAGCATCTTGCAGAACAGTTCTGGGGCAGATGGAGGAATGAGTATCTGACTACCCTCACAAAACGACAGAAATGGAATGTGCCCAGGCGAAATGTCATGGTGGGAGACATTGTCTTAATTGTGGATGACCAGTTTCATCGTATGGATTGGCCAATAGGTGTAGTGATTGAGACAACCGAAGGCAATGACAGTCTAGTGAGAAAGGCTAAGATTCAAGTTGGCACGAAAAAACTTGACAAGAAGGGCAGACGAGAGCACAAACTTGCAATATTTGAGAGACCAGTCCAGAAATTGATTGTTCTGATTGAAAAGGAGTGAACTTTGCGAACACTCATGTACTGTTTTAAAGCATCACACAAAACTTTGAAATTACTGATGAATAAGTAATTTGGTGGGAGTGTAATGAACTTGATGCAGCAGAGAATTGTGAAGTCAACAGCGCCCCCTAGTGTTGTTGTCGTTCATACTACAGATCGTAAAGTTTTCATAAGATTTATTAATATTTTCTTGATTAGTAAAAGTTTGAAATTACATATATATCGACCTAAAACTATTTCAAAGTAGTACACTAAACTTTTAGTGTTTAGTAGTGGTTTACCGCCAATTTGTTGTTCCCATGATTCAGTGGTAGCCATCTTTTTTCCTATATTCCATATGAACCAAGGCAGTAGTTCAAGTTCGCCGATAATTCACCTAGAGTACCAACTAAATAGGCCCACGAGGTAATATATCTACTACTCTTATCTTCTCAGGTTTGTGAGGGTGGTACACTCCATGGTGCGGTATGTACCAGACTTGTCCTTCGGCAATTTTGGAGTCTGCTTTTTCAGCATCACCTTTCTCTAGGACGTCGTTCATAAATTTCTTATAATCTGCATAATACTTTGGATCCTTGATGAACTTCTTCTTCAAATGTTGCAGGCGAATTGCTGCTGCTTTATTGTTCTCTGGCAGTAATCATAATGGTTTTCCAGACTTAAATGGTAGTGGCATACAGTAATGACCATCTTCTCTCTGTTGTATGCCCATCTCTAAGATGTTGAGGAACTGGATATCCTCCTGTGAAATGGTTTTCTCTCCATAGGCCTTTTCTGTGAAGTCAGCTTCCAATGTGTTGATCACTTGTTTCGGTGACAAGAAAGGAACCTCCTTTACAGAGACACGGTTGCAGAAATGCGTGCCATTATGAATCGCTGAATCTTCATAGCCTACAATGCTCCATCCCAGGTCAGTCTTGACAGCGTAAGGTTCATCACCCTTTCCAATTATAGTCTCTCTTGGTGCCAGTGCTTGTGGGCAGTTGTAGCCAATGAGCAATCCTACTTCACAACCTTGCAATGGGGGAAGCTCATGGGCTATTCTATGTAGATGAGACCATCTCTTTGCTGTGCTTGAGGTAGGGATGTGAGATCTATCGGTTGGAATGAAGTCTCTGAAATCTCTGGAATGTCTATGCCTAAGACATACCTCTGACAAGGTGATCTGGGATCACCTTACAGTCAATGATGGATGATGCTGAAGACATCGTTGACAGTTTCAGTCGTACTGGTTGACATTCGCTAGAGACTGATTTTGCAATATCTTCCAGGATGAATGTTGAGTCACTTTGTGTGTCCAACAATGCGTATGTAAGGACTTCTTTAGAGGGAGACTCTTTGGTAGACACCCACACTGGAACTATCATAGACGTACCCTTGCTATCTCCCAACTCTGCCTTGCATGACACTGCTGATGCTTCTGAAGTTTCGTTGGTTTCGTTGGGAGGTTTTTGATCCTTGGAGTCATCATGAAGACTTGTTGGGTGTCTTTTCTTGCACTTTTCACATGTTAACTTTCGCCTACAGTTTCTTGAATTATGTCCTCTCTTGAGACAGCTGAAACATACTCTGTTTTCTTGAATATATTTCTTTTCTCTTCCAGCTGATCCTTTCTCAAATTCTGGGCATGTGCTGAGTTGATGATCAGACTTATTACAAAACATGCACGGTTTTGGTACATATGTCTTTGCGTCAGATGTTTGTTTCACACCAGATGATTCTTTGTCGACTTCTCTTGCCTCTGTTGTGAGTGTGGTACCTTTGTTTCGGCTGCCTCTTCTTTCCTTATCACTGGATTCTCTCTTTTCTGTGAAGCTTGATTCCCTCATGGCATACAATGAGGAAATGGGATTGCAGGCAATACGTGCTTCCTTTGTTACATATTTTACGAAATCGTCAAAGCTTGGATACTCTCCAGAAATGTCCAGCATTTGTGTCACTTCACGATTCCAACGTGAAGTAGCCCAATCTGGTAGTTTCATTAACAATCGCTGATTCTCTTCACAGTCGTTCAGAATTTTCAGTCCAGGTACGTGTGGAATTGCGTCTTTGCAAGCTCTGAGGAAATCTGCGAACTCTTGTAGACCAGCTGAATCTTTGGAGCCAATTTTCTGCCATTTGGAAAGTTTGTCTCTGAAGGCTTTCTGTACTTTGAAAGTATGGCCATACCTTTCTTCGAGTAAGTTCCATGCAGCTGTGTATGATCCCTCAGAATTATTGTAGAAAAATCCTTCTACTGCTCTCTGTGCTTCGCCTCCCACATACCTCTTCAAATAGTACATTCTTTCTGCTGCTGTGATACCTTTGCTCTCAATAAGACTCTTGAAGTTGATTTTCCATTGAATATACTGCAGTGGGTCACCGGTGAATATAGGTGGCTCTGGCATTGGCAATCTGCTGACTGAAAGACTATTCTGTAAAATGTGAGCTAGAGAGGAAGTATCCATACTGTGATGTGCAGTATACTGTGGTGTGTTATCCTTTGAAGACGGAGCAGAGTTATTATACTTTGTCAAAATGTCCTCCGCATTATCTCATCTCTGTGGACATTCTGACATAGCTGGTCATACACTCTGAACTTTGCTCTGGCTTTCTCTATATCTTTCTCTTTCTCCATACGTTCCATTTCTCTTTTCTTTTTCTCTTGTTGATGACGCAGGAGTTCCCTTTGATGCTCTAGTTCCTCCAGCTCTGCTTGTTTAGTATCTCTGACTCTAAGCAGTTCCAACTCTGCCCTTTGCGCTGCAAGTTCAGCAGCTGCCTCTGCTCGTCTCTCTACTGAAGACAGGGAGAGATGAGATGATCTTGATAGCTCTGTACTGAATATGGACCTGTTGCAGTCATGTTGCAGCATGTCATGTAGTTGCTGATCGGTGTTCTCTTCACTGGTATACTTTCTCTTGTTTATGATCACTTGAAGTAATTGTTTTGTGATAGCTGTACAAGTGTCCGTCTGTCTCAGCATTTCTTGTTCCGGGACACAAACTTCACGCAGGGCTTCATATGTTTTGATGACTTCATCCTTTTTCATATTCAGTGATACATCAAGACTGTCAAGTGTCTCTGCAGTACAATAGCTCTTTAAGGTTGTTCGTACTGATTTAGTAGCTAATTTCCAGGCTCCGTAATTTTGAGTGAAGGCCCTTCTCAGTCGATTCTCTTTCTTCACTCTCTGTGTTTCCTGAAACTCTGCCATTTTCTGAGTGAGGGGAGGAACTCTTCCACTCCTACGAGGTTCTTTGCTACTGCTATCAACCGCCGTGCTGAGCTCTATAATTTCATCTTGAATTTCTTGCATATGTTGCAGAATTTGATCTCTTGCAGCTTGAGTAGTTTCTTTTTCCAAAGTGTCTTGGAGTTCCTCTAATTTGCGTTCTAGGTGGGCAATTCTCTCTGTCTCCATGTTGCTTTGAGGTGATATTACTGCTCTGACGGTTAGCTTGCAATTTCACCTTGCTCTGTACCTCACCTTAGCTCACTTGGGTTGATACTCCTGACTCTGTGTACATCACCTTGGAAGGCTGAGATCTTACTGTAGCAGCACCAACTAACATTCAACACTTAGGCGTACACAGGACTTGACTGATGTGGCATATCTCTCCTTTATTGCTGTGTTACATACACCAACACCGTAAGATCTAGTAAATAAAGGCAAATAAACTACTAGTTTAAACAGTCGATCAACGTAAAGAATAACTGTTCGTGATGTCTCAACTTTCATAGCCATTGTTGCAAATGAGCTTATTCGCTGTTCGATTGTCGAGAAACGTATACAAAGATAGCTACTTCTTAATTCCTTGACAATGAAGACAGATTGTAATCTCTTCAGTTCCTTCCAATATCCTGTGTTTACACATAGTTTTAATTCTTTCTGACGTGTGACTCATCTCTAACCAATCAAAGTCAAAGACGCTTCTTACTTTCCCGCCAAAATCGGCTATATCACAGCCTGAATTAGCCACTTTACTTTAGTATATGTTTATGCACAGTATAGTGTATGTGTATGCGTATACTCAGAGCGCATCGCTCACCACTGGATCTGGTCGTCACTTATCCACCCACTGATACATTATATTATTGTAGCAGTAGTTCATCGTAGCTGTAGTAATAAAGTTTGAAGAAATACAGTCGACGCCTCTGTCTCCATCACTTGAACTCAAAAGATCCTGATTCGTAAACAATCCCACACATTGTTTTTGGTGCCGAGACCAGGATGAGTTCAAAGAAGAAAGCTAAGCCGAAGTCAGCGCAAGCAGAGGGAATGGCAACTCCAGCTACGACCAACCTGAAGAGGACACGAGGAGTCTACCGCGGAATAGTGACGAACCAACTCAAGAAAGCCGAAACCACAATGTCTGCGTTTCAGGGCGACCCCGAACAACTGTTCATACTGGAGATGATACTGGCAAGAGTAGAGGAAACGTACGAAGAGATACAAAAACTCGACAGTTTGATCATCACTAACGCCGAAGATGGAGACATCGACGATATATCTACCGACCTCCAGCAATACAACGAAGAGACACACGAGAAGATATTCAGAATCAAGCGTTTCATCGGAGAGAAGGAGAACAAACCCATCGAAGCAACCCCAAGTTCAACCTTCAGGCAAGCTCGCACACCGCCCGTCTCAGCACCTCACAAGACGGTAAGTCTACCAAAACTTCAACTACCTACGTTCAGTGGCGACGTTCATCAATGGATGACTTTCTACGATAGCTTCAAGTCCATGGTCGATAATGATACTACGCTAGAACCCGTTCGTAAATTTCATTATTTGCGCGGTCAATTAACGGGCGAGAGCCGCGAACGTAGTCGCTGGTTTGAGTATTTCGGACTCTAATTACCAACGCGCCATTAATGCGCTTCAAAAGCGTTACGGACAAAGACACAAAATAATCCACGCGCACATAGATTCGCTATTAACTATGCCGAAGCCAAATTACGATCGCACAAGTCTGAGAAAATTCTACGATGATATAGAGAACCACATTCGCGAGCTAGAAAACCTCGACATTACTGTTGACAAATACGCTGTTATGTTAGAAAGGGCAATCTGGATAAAACTACCGAAAAAGATAATCGCTGTATTCAACGAACATTACGGAGACAAAAGTTGGGAAATCGACGAACTTCGCGAAGCACTATGGAGACACATACTTTACGTGGACGAAGAAACCGAATCTACGGAAACGCCATATAGCTACCGCGACCTTCTTCGCGAACGCCGAGACGAACGCAAAAGGCCGCCGCGCCTCGAAGCCGAAAAGCCGAAAACTTGCGCGTACTGCAAAGGATCACACTTCCACAATGACTGTACGGTAGTAACCGATCGAAGCAAACGCCACGAAATCGTTAAAAAGGGATAAATTGTGTTTCAACTGCCTCGGGAAACACAAAGTCGGAGATTGTAGATCGAAAGGGAAATGCTTTCGCTGCGGAAGAAAGCATCACACCTCGCTGTGTACCACGGAATCGAGTCACGCTACGACGGGACCAAGTCCCAACAATCAGGTTACGGACACTCAAACGCACGCTACGGGAAATAGAGGCGACGACAAGCCTACCTCATCTACTCAACCTGCCACGCAGATTGGAGTAAATTTCGCGAGAACGGAGAGTAACTCAGGTAAACGGAAAATGGAGCCAGGCATACACAAAACTGCCGAAGTTCCAATCACTTACGGTCCGAATACAATCAACGCTACGGTATTGTTCGATGAAGGCTCGGACATTTCCTTCATCACACGGGATCTAGTAACGAAGCTAGATATGAAGCCACAAACCTCGGACGTATATGGATTAAAGAGATTCGGTGACAAAACTGCTAACGCCAGATCGTTTGAAATGGTAACATTCGCACTTCAGACACGCGACGGTCCGAAGTCAATGAGCGCGCTAATCGTTCCGGAGAAATCAATCAGCGTGAGAAACAAAATTTCACGTTCCGTATTGAATTTACCTCACATAAAGGGTTTAAAATTAGCGCACCCACCCTCTGATGCCGAATCATTCGAGATATCGCTATTAATCGGAACTGACTATTACTGGGACTTTATCGAAGATGACATTGTAAGGGGACCAGGCCCGACCGCCGTACTTTCTAAATTCGGTGGATACTTATTGTCGGGACCCACTGGTATACGAAGCGCGCCTAACGCCGACGCGACCACTCTACACATCGCTACGACTACAGTTGAAGAGGAAATGAAACTTCAAAACTACTGGGACTTGGAAACAATCGGAATAAAAGATCAAGTAAACGCCAAGGACACTGAGGTAAGCGAATTCGAATTATATGGTGATACGCATTTACGAGTGTGAAGACGGAAAATACGTTGCTAAGTTACCATGGAAGGTCGACCACCCGCCATTGCCGACCAATTATCATATTACTGAGAAACGCACACGCGCTATGGTGCGTCGGTTAACGCCCGATTTATTGAAAGTATACAACAACATCTTAATTGACCAACAGTCTCGCGACTTTTCGAGGAAGTCGACGACGATGATAAAACAAACGGACATTATCTTCCCCATCGCTCAGTAAAGAAAGACTCGACGACTACACCCATTCGTGTTGTATATGATTGCAGCTGCAGACAATCAGATTCACCTAGTCTAAATGACTGTTTACAGACTGGACCGCCACTTCTTAACGATCTCTCATCAATTCTACTCAGATTTCGAGTGCATGACATCGCGCTCAGCAGTGACATCGAGAAAGCATTTCTCAATGTACGTCTTGACGAAAATGACCGGAAATTCACAAAATTTCTCTGGTTATCTGACCCAAGCGACCCTGAGAGCCCGTTCAAAGTTTATCGTTTTAAAACCGTTCTCTTTGGCGCGGTCTGTTCACCCTTCATATTAAATGCAGTCGTCAAAACACACTTGGAGTCAAACAATAACACTCCAATCGCCGCTGATCTTAAAGATAATATCTACGTTGATAATGTCATCTCGGGTGTTAACAACACTACGGAAGCTACGAAATATTACACTGACGCGAACTCTCTCATGAAATCCGCTGGATTTAACCTTCGCTCGTGGTCATCGAACAATGATGAAATACGCAAATTAGCCGCTAAGGACAAAACGCTGGAACCGAACACCAACGTGGGTGTTCTCGGAATGCGCTGGTTAACGGACTCTGATCAACTCGCTTACGCTAAGAAAAAGGATGTGAAGAAATCGGACTATCTCGCGACAAAGCGCGAAGTCACACAAGTAACCGCAAGTTTATTCGACCCCCTCGGATATCTTTCACCCGTTCAAGTGAAAGCAAAGACATTTATTCAAGACATATGGAAGAGAAATTTAGATTGGGACGAACCACTAGAAACCGACCTCGCAAATCGATGGAAACACATAGTATCGGACTTCAACGCGAGCACCGAAATCAAGATCGACCGTCGTTATTTCGCCGAGAATACGAGCGCCGATCATGAACTACACGTATTCGCAGATGCCAGCTGTAAAGCTTACGGTGCAGCCGCATACCTTCGCCGCGGTGACCAAACGTCTTTGGTCATGGCAAAAACACGTGTCGCTCCAATCAAGGAATTATCACTGCCCTGCCTCGAACTTATGGCAGCATTAGTCGGTTTAGACTACTACGCTTCGTTTACGACGCCTTGAAAGACAAAGTCAATATCACAGATCGTACGCTGTGGTCGGACAATCAATGCGTTATACATTGGATAACACGAAGAGACAAGAAACTTCCGGTATTCGTTGCAAATCGAGTCAAAGAAATTAGAAATGTGCCATGCACGATCAAATATTGTCCAACCAAGGACAATCCAGCCGATTTATTGACACGTGGAATCTCAACCCGTGAGTTAGAGAAATCCAATCTCTGGTGGCAAGGACCACCCTGGCTAAAACAAGGTGATTGGCCTATCTGTCCCGTGTTTGACAGCTCAACATATCATGTATCTACTGAGGAGGATGTCGGTACCCTCAGTGAGGATTACAATAAGCCTAGTGATGACAGAAGCAAACCTTCTGTAAACGGAATTCAATTAATCATAGACGTCAACAGATATAGCGGTCTCACAAAGTTACTTCGCGTAACCGCATTAGTCCTGCGTTTTATCTCAAACCTGAAACAAAAGGCAACTCGCAAAACCGGACTGATAACCGCTGACGAACTCAATCGCGCTGAGATAGAGTGGATTAAAGATGTACAAAGACAAGAATTCGCCGACATCGCAAAGAAGATACGCGAAAACAAGAAGAAGACGTTGCTAAGCAGACAACTCGGACTGTTTACCGATAAAGACGGCATTCTACGTTGTGGGGGGAGGCTACACAATGCTCCCCTGGACTTTGTGACAAAGTTCCCAATTCTACTACCGCCAGCTCATCGGTTCACCGATCTTGTGATTTTGAACGCATACGCACGCGCACTTCACTCTGGATTACAGACAACGGTAACCTACATTCGACGACGCTTCTGGATAGCCAAGATTCGCCAGACCGTGAAAAAATTGCTAAGAAAATGCGTCACCTGTCGGAAAACGAACGGCAAACCTTATCAAATACCGATACAAGCTCCGCTTCAATTGTATCGTGTAAATGACGCCCCTCCCTTCGCAGTTACTGGAGTGGATTTCACCGGAGCGCTATTCGTTAAATCGCCTAACGGTAAGGAAACAAAAGCCTACATATGTTTGTTCACCTGTGCCGTGACTCGCGCCGTTCACCTCGAACTGGTACCTGATCTATCTACGGGATCATTTCTACTCGCCTTCCGACGATTCGCAGCAAGACGCTCGCTACCCTCGAAGATGATTTCGGACAACGCCTCTACTTATTTATCCGCCGCGGATGAAATACGGAAATTATTCTACGCACCAGATGTGAAACGCTATTTAGCTAATCGACGCGTACAATGGTCCTTCATACCTAAACGCGCCCCTTGGTTCGGAGGTTTCTGGGAACGCATGATCGGACTGACTAAAAACGCGATAAAGAAAGTACTCGGTCGCGCCTTCGTTACATTCGACGAATTGAACACTATTGTTACAGAGATTGAAACCATGTTGAACGACCGACCTCTCACCTACTTGTACACGGATTCTGAAGACACGACGCCCCTATCACCGTCTCACCTTCTGCAGGGACGGCCACTTACAGGCGTGCCACACCCACTATACGACGACGACGAACTTTCGGACCCAACCTATGGAAATAGCAGCAGTTTGAACAAACGGTACGTACGCATTGCTCAATTACAAGAACAATTCTGGCGTCGATGGATTTCAGAATATCTACCTGCTTTGCGTGAACATCACAAATTAAACGGAACTACCAACAACAAAATCAAGGTCGGAGATGTTGTTCTAGTTCACAGTGACACTGAACGACGAATGCATTGGCCATTAGCCATCGTGGAGAAATTAAACTACGGAAAAGATGGAATGATACGATCTGCGGAAATCAAGACTACGACCGGACTCACTAATCGTCCTATTGTGAAACTTTATCCCCTCGAAGTGAAGGCAGACACTTCTACATTGTTACCAAGCAGCAACAATGACACGGACACAATTCTGCCTGACCCTAGTAAAGGTCAACGACGTTCTACACGTACAGCAGCAGCCATCGCACGTTGTAGGATACAAGACCTGAACACTATGTGAACTCTATATATCGGACAATATATTGGACACTATTTAATGGACCCTATATACTCATATATACTCACCATATGATATCTAGTCATTTTACTAAGTATTTCGATTACTTTCAATTTTTGCATTTTTCTCGAGTTTTAGTTTACGATGATTTTTCGAATTTTAGACTTGATACCTTTTCTGTCGGGCGGGAGAATGTCGAGAAACGTATACAAAGATAGCTACTTCTTAATTCCTTGACAATGAAGACAGATTGTAATCTCTTCAGTTCCTTCCAATATCCTGTGTTTACACATAGTTTTAATTCTTTCTGACGTGTGACTCATCTCTAACCAATCAAAGTCAAAGACGCTTCTTACTTTCCCGCCAAAATCGGCTATATCACAGCCTGAATTAGCCACTTTACTTTAGTATATGTTTATGCACAGTATAGTGTATGTGTATGCGTATACTCAGAGCGCATCGCTCACCACTGGATCTGGTCGTCACTTATCCACCCACTGATACATTATATTATTGTAGCAGTAGTTCATCGTAGCTGTAGTAATAAAGTTTGAAGAAATACAGTCGACGCCTCTGTCTCCATCACTTGAACTCAAAAGATCCTGCTTCGTAAACAATCCCACACATCGATCATTGTCCGATTGTATGCCATTGGCATTGCAATAGTCCGCTGGCAGTGATAGTAATTGTCCGTGTAGTGGGGTGTACACTGCACACTCTTGAAAACGATTCTGTATCTCATCAACTGATGCTCTAAACTACTTTCACGTGCAATAAATGTCTCTCATAAACTCATGCAGTACAAACTACGTAGATATATTACCTCGTGGGCCTATTTAGTTGGTACTCTAGGTGAATTATCGGCGAACTTGAACTACTGCCTTGGTTCATATGGAATATAGGAAAAAAGATGGCTACCACTGAATCATGGGAACAACAAATTGGCGGTAAACCACTACTAAACACTAAAAGTTTAGTGTACTACTTTGAAATAGCTTTAGGTTGATATATATGTAATTTCAAACTTTTACTGATCAAGAAAATATTAATAAATCTTATGAAAACTTTACGATCTGTAGTATGAACAACAACAACACTAGGGGGCGCTGCTCACTTCACAATTCTCTGCTGCATCAAGTTCATTACATGGCACACTATCGGACAATGATCGAACAGCAATTAAGCTCATTTGCAACAATGCTATGAAAGTTGAGACATCACAAACAGTTATTCTTTACGTTGATCGAGCATACCGTATTTAGACTAGTAGTGTGTTTGCTTTTAATTACTAGATCTTACGGTGTTGGTGTATGTAACACAGCAATAAAGGAGAGATATGCCACATCAGTGAAGTCCTGTGTACGCCTAAGTGTTGAATGTTAGTTGGTGCTGCTACAAAAACTACACTGTACAGGTACATGTGACAGCCAGCTATAATACTGTACTGAAATGCCAGTGTCACTTGCTTTTAGACAAACAACTCATTACACCTTCACTAAACTGCTGGATCTACTTTCCCTTGGACCCCTCACCAAAAACAAAAAAATAGAAGCATAGTCACATAGGGGTCATGATATAAATCTATGAAATGGTCATGAATGTGAAGACAGCCAGAATTGAGCTGACAATGTTCTGGTGTACAGTACTGAAAATGAGAGTAATTATACACATGGTACATAGTGAATTTAAATATTTTTGTTTTTTCTTTCAGTTACATGTCAATACATATTTTGTATGCTGTTTGGTTTGTATGGCTCAACTAATATGTGTGTTGTATTATCTTTGATTGTAGATCATTGCCATGAGAAGGACACCAACAACACAATAGAGGCTGAAGAATTACATGGGCACATGAAAGTACTTCATTGTGTGTAGAGTTGATAGAGGAGATTGATGACGGAAACAAAACGGATTGGACCCAGAATACTTGCCAAGACTTCAAGACCATATTGAGGAGTAGGTAGTCAAACCCTTGATGGCTAAGCTACATCATATGTCAAAGAAAATCAAGGGACTATAGTTTAGGTAGATTCTACAAATACTCAAAAATGTTTGAAGCTTTCAACTTCGTTGATTTAAGAACATTGTCACAGAGTTTTCCTTTTCGTTCCTCCAATTTGGTTTTAGAATGGATACATGTAGCGAACAAAATTCAAATTGACATCTTTTGATACATGTAAGATTGAAGTCATGGTCAAAGATTCGAGAAATTCCCCTGACAAAATACTGGTTCAGTTGTTTTGAATATTGAAACAAGGACTCTAAGGGTGTCTTTAGCTCATACTTGTATACATGTAGTTAAATACATGTAGCTTTTTTATGTGATGTGTATTTTGCATCATATAAAAGAATGTAGCAGTTATACAGGAATTTGTTTGGCAATACTAATTACGTACAGTTTCAAACTTTTCAATTCAGTCTAGTTTTTGTGGGTTTTTAGCTTGTCAAGATCTGTTGTTACACATTTAGAAACTGATTGCATTCAATTCTATACACTGTTCTATGGCAGAGTACTAATGTGCAATATTTTGTTCACAATCGGATTTATTGCTGGTGGCTGAGATAGGACCCATACATGTATATGTACATGTATGTATGTACACTCATGTGTACACGCATATATGATTGAATTATTTTTTATTTCAACTCTGTAAAAAAAACAACAAAGATGAAATCATGTTTACTTTGATACATGTATGTTTACTGTCAAAAGAGAGCATTGATATACTTTTATAAAAAAATAAAATTTAAATAGAAAAGGCCATTGCTTTGAATCTTCAACATTTTGCAAATGGGCCATGATAAACATGCAGAAATTATTCAATTCTGAAAATTGATATTACATTAACCCTTTTCCTGCCAAGTCCATATTTTACCACCAGGTCAAGATGGTTAAAATAATGAAACACAACATGCCCTTATGAAAATTTTCTGTAGAAATTCTATTGAAATTGATGACAAAATTCAATTAAAGTGATACAGAATTTCTACAGAAATTCTACTGAACCTTTATGGAAATTAACGGAGTTTAATGGAGTTTTGGCCCCCTTTTTCTGTAGAAATTCAACAGACTTTCTGTATCATTTCTGTAGAATTTACAGAATTTCTATGTAAATTCAATACATGTTCTACAGGATTTCTGTAGAGCTTTATTGGATTTATACCACGTTCTACAGATTTTTTTGTAGAATTTCTGTAGAACTATATTTAATTTCTGCACTCTTTTACAGAAGTTTGTTTGTCTTATACGAGTTCAATCTCTTAGAAAGTATGACAACAATATGTGTTAAACTTTTATTAAGTAAGGAGTACCACCTTATGATATTGCCATAGATACCAATGCAATGAATTACTGCAAAACTCACAAAAAATCAGGCAGCAAGTAAATTATAAACATGTAGTTTATTTCTAAAAGAATTATGATTAACAATCGTTCGAAACTTGATGAAACATACAGGGACTACAAAATATAAAGCAACCTACACATATGAATGCAAGGCCTACCTCTCCAGTCTAGCAGTTTTGAGTTGTCAACTCAGCCAAGTGCATAATTAAAGTGTTGTGTATCTTAATTAACTCACGTAATTTTCAGTTGATGCTGCAATGTGGATCCTTACAGTTGTGACATATTAGTGAGCTCCCTTCTCCATAACACTGTTAGAATCTTGCTAATGGACCTTGGATCCTAATTTTCCATGGAATTTGGAGTTGAACTTTAGTACTTTTCATAAGAGCCATGTGCACTGTGGACTGCCTCAAGTTCAAATGAATAATGCGTGGCTACACTATTATGTAATCAGCCCATTGTAAAGGTAGGAAACTATTTGCATAACAAAGCAAAGGCACAGGTCAGCTCACTTGACCTAGGATCTAACAAAGAGAGTCAGGTTGGTCTGTGTACAGTCATGAAATGTACAAAAGGAATGGTACAATTGAAACTGTATACATTTTCCTGGCACGTGTGTGTAAATGAAAATAACTTTTCAGAATTAAAGGGTACACGAGAATGTGCTTAGAACTCTCCATAGGTATATGTCACTACCTTTTCCATATTGAAACCAGCTATATATATGTCACTGAGTTCTTATCAAAGCTCATGCCAACATGCAAAAACATGAACTTAAGTCTGAAACAGTGTAAACTGTGGGAAAAAAAAACAGAAAAAAAAATTTCCACAAAAGCTATGGAACTGAAAAATTCCATAAAAAATATGTTTAATTTCTGCAGATTTTCTACAGAAAATTATCAGCAAACTTCAATAGAATTTAAAGTTTCTATATACATTAAAATTCTATAAAATTTAAATTTTTCTACAGAATGTATTGAAAATTTTCAATTGAATTTCAATGGAAGCATATTTCCATCAGATTTCCATAAAATATACAGAATTTCTATAGAATATCAGAGTTCAATAGAATATCTACAGACTATTTTCGTAAGGGCATATTCCATATGATGTATTTTAACATATTACTGTACATTTGAAGGCTGTTGAAAACATAAATTCTATAAACTTGATTTTTTTTACCAAAGATGCTTTAACATACTAAGCCAAGTGGGTGAAAATACATCATGTTTTGGCTCAAAACCGCTTTTTACTGACTTGGCTGATGGGGAAGTGATACTGTCTGGCAGGAAAAGGGTCACAATATTTCAACAGATCATTTGCGGTATTTGCTTCGTTAGATCCTCCTTCAGTTCTAGCCTGAGAAAAAGAATAGCCATCTTAGATGGCTATTCTTTTTCTCAGGCTAGAACTGAAGGAGCCAAGTGTAGTTGGATGTTTTTAATTGTTGTAACATGGCAAGGATATTGTGACAGTAGATTGGAGACAATGTGTTCTCTCTTGTAGACAGCAATTTAAGTATTAAATGCTTGAAGAATAACTTAATCTAACACTTTCTCAATACAGTAAGAGGTCAAAAATATCTATCTGTGCTGACCTGAATTCAACATTAGTAGTACTGAAGTAACAATTTGGACAACAATGCAACTCTAACAATCACATTCTTTTTCACCTCAGTGACTTTATAGGTTTCTGTGGCAGCTACAAAGTCACATAAAATTTTTTAGCACACAACATTTATTTCCATACATGTAGGGACTAACAAACAGAATTGAAAATTTAATTGTTTATGGAGACTCCACACAGGGCACTCTGCAGTGCATTTTGTTGTCATTCACAACTGTACATTTTCCTCATCTTTTAAAACCCTTTGAAGTTTTTATCAGTTTAACAAGAGGGGTGTATGTGTTCAAAGACTTGTTCATCAAATTTCCTTCCAAAATTATTATAATTTTTTACAATCCACATTCATAAGTTACCGTAGTATTTTTTATTTAGGTGTGATGCTACATATACATGTATCTGTATGTAATGATTAAGCCCCTTCATATCAATCAACATGATTACATTTTATTCTGTATCAGATGTGTTCTTACATGATTAGGTTTTCATTTTTCTCTGACACTTCTGTGTGGGGCTATATAGGCTGGCTGCAAGGTCACTTGTAGTATGATGTAAAACTCTGTCTTTCAATTTTAAAATAGTATAGTAGGTCTCCAGTGCTACACTTAACTTTGTGGCCACCCAGTGTATGGTTCATCATCATGTATCAGGAACATCAACTTACAATGATAATTCAAGGACACTAAAAGTTTGCATTCATTTGCTAAGAACTATGTATATGGTATATCAACTGCTTTGTACCAGTCAATTACATTGCAGAAGCATGTATATACTATGTATTATCTGTTGAGAATTTGTTGAAAGCATTACTACTAGATATTGCTAAATTGTTGTAACGTTGCAAAAATAATGATTTGTTAATTGTAAGGTGGAAGGGTTGAAATTTAAACTTAAGGCTGCATTCACAAATACGTCTGGAGGTGAGGGCAGGAGATTTCAGGGAAGACCTGAAAAAATTAAAACATGCCAGGGGAATCATAAAAAATTGACATTGCAAAGGGTGGGAGACTTGAAAATTTATTGAATATCAAATTCCTTTCAAAATACCTTCTTGCACTTTCATTTCCAGCCATTTCCATTTGCGGCGTGACATAGTTATATGTACTTATGAGTACATGAAATTTCATGTACTCACAAGCACATATACATTGTAACTACCATCTTCTAATCAAGTATAATTATGTCAATTATTCAGGTCCATAAATGCACCAATATTGCAGTTTTAAATTAGGAAAAAAGTATTCACAGTTTTGTCATAGACTCCAATGTATAGGGATCAACATTTCTTGTACACATATGCACTTTTTGCCTGCCAATTCAAGCAAAGTATATTTAAATGAATTATCACACACATATAAATGTAAAGATATAGCTTGTTTTTATGGGAACAAATTGTAATAATTTGCCCAATAGCCTCGCATGCATTATGATTTGATATTTTCAGACAAAGCATTATATTGGCCACATTTTGCCTTCCTTTGGGAGTGACTAAAAATTATAGCAAGTCAGAAGGGAGGGGAGGGGGCTTTGAACACATTGTAATTTTTATTTAAAATTTGTTAGGGGGTATTTGAAAAAATCTGAGAACTTATTTTGGAATCCCCCCCTCCAGAGCTGTTTGTCAATGCAGCCTAATGGTTCAGTGTAGAAAAGCATTCAATCTAAGTATGGCAAATTATAACTGTAATTTTGAGATATATTTTGTTTGAATATATTTGTAGCTGATGTGACACAAACATTGGCTTTCCTGTCAAATCAGATTCTCTCTAAACATAATGTAAAATGTATATGTGAATATTTTTTGTAATGTATATTACTACTACATGTACTCATTGAAATGTTAAATTCCTTATATTTGTATATATATATATATATGTCAATAAATGGTTATGAATTGTAATTGAATGTAATTTATGCCTGTCACTTTCATTTTTTCCACAAAGAATTTCACTATCACCTTTATCTGTGCACACATTCTATATTTACACATATTGTCCTCTAGTGATGGTGATTCAATTAAGGAAATGTCTAAACAGTCATAACTGAGTATGGCCAATAGCATTAGAACAGACGAGTTCACCATGTGAAGTATCGTCAACAATTGTTCAGATTTGGAACTGAGTGTAATAAGTAGTGTTTAATCAGATAGTTGACTTTGAAGTGTTGTGAACAATGGTTGAGATTTTGAACAGAGTATAAATGTTGCAATTTTTCGACAATCACCTTAACTCTGAAATTGAAATTTTTTATCATATAAGGCAAGTACTGCTAATCACGTATGTGTTTTGTGGACTTTTGCTTGGAAAAAAATGAATTTCATGTGCAGTAATTTCTCGGGTCACATTTTTCATCAGAAAATATTACATGGCCATATTTGTATCAAGATGGACTCTCTTTTTTCATAGAAAAATAGAAAAATGAAACCACATTAATTTGTAGTAGGATTTTCAAGAACTTTTCTTTGAAAGTTTGAAAAGAAAAAAAATTGATTCCATGATTTTGAAGAAAAAAACTCATTTCACCTCAACTTTTTGTAAAGTTGGAACTGTTTGTCGTTTTGTTTTTTACTGAAATATTTTCATATTTGTAGTGAAAAAAGTTATTTTCCCCTTTTGAATAACGGTATTTTTGAACATTTTAACAGCAGTATCAATGCAACCACATGCATTATGATGTCCAAAAAGTGCATAGAACATGGAGAACAAACTAGTTTTTATAGGTCAAAGAGTGTTTCTCCTAACTTGCCCTTTGTATGGAGTATAATATACCCATTAACAGCATATGAAAAGCTTTTAATGTTACTCAAGTATACCAACATTTTCTTGTGATGTTGTAACCAAGGCAACAGCACTAATATATATATATATATATATATATATATATATATATATATATATATATATATATAAAGCATTGAGCTACTCTAACATGAACAAGCGATGTAATCTTTGTATATCAGAAAAGCTGCACATTATCAATGCTGACAAATCTACACTGTTAAACAAACGCTCTGAGTTGGTTTCAAAATGTCGCCACCAAAACAAATATTATTTGTCGAATTTAACACTACCTACAGATAGAATGGTTCGTCCCAATCATATATGTAAGAGTGTCGAGCTAGAAATCCTTTCACTCTATCTGAGGATTGCAAGATGCATGAAACTTGAGTAATAGATTTCATTACTTTGTACTTGAAGTAATCTATATATATATATATATATATATATATATATATATATATATATATATATATATAGATATAGATATATATTGATTTTTAATATACATGGTTAATGATTTGAACGTCGACATTTTTTCGTAAAGATGTGATGGGAAAATATCACCAATTACTATTAAGTCAAAACATAAAGAAAGATCCCCATGAATGACACTATTGTTGAAAAGTAACTCTGTAGCAGAAAGAATGTGTGAGAGTAAGCTGTAGTCAAAGTTATGGCATGATTTATGATCCAAATCATTTATGGCGATACAGTGTCATGCATTTCCAGTACATCTAGTAATTCTACAAATTTATCATGCACTTTTTAAACAGTTTTGTCATGAGTAAAAGGGTTACCACAGTTATAGCTGCCTTGTGCATGGAAGATTAATTTGACCGCAGACACAACTGGTGACATGTAGTAAGAGAAGTAAGCAAAGTAAGCAAACTCTACACATCGTTCATATCTTATAGTTGTTTGAATTTTGTGTATGTTATGTTTGGCTTTTTCGTGTTAATTGTTGATTTGCCATGGCGAGACGTATCCCTCATCTACGTATCCTGCCCTGAACCGCAATGGAGTGGAAAGACTACTGTGACACAGCGATCATTTGATGCCACCTTTCGAGAATAGAGTTGTCTTCATCAGTCGCTGAAAATTCATTTTCGGTTGGTGAAACGTGAGCACTACTTGACCACGTTGTTTCATTGAAGTTAAGTTTGTTCAAGTAAGGAAGCTAGAATGTCTACCGTTTCGGTCTGGTTGTGTTTGTGTATGCTCATGTGAATGGGAGATCGAGCTGTCGTAGGTTTTGTCTGGCATAGGTGTAACGCGTATATTTCTGTTTCATATGTATGTAGTAGGCTACGTTCACAAATAATGGTGATGGAATCGAAATTTTGAGGGATAGTATACGTAGAGGAGCACTTGAAAGTTTTGATCTGCCTATAGGGGACCTGAAAATATTTTGGTTCCTTTTTACTTTTTGCGATTCCAAGGTTTCGAAAGCAATACAGTGAAATCGAATAACCATTAAATGTCATCCGATTGTTCTAAAGTTAGTAATAATCAAACAAGATCTAGAATTACTTTTACTTTTTTTTATTTTACTTCATTACTTTTATCTCGAAAAAATCTTGTATTTTGTATCGTATTGTTGTGGCATAATAGTTCTAATGTATCGTAATGTTTCGCCTTTAACAATCCTCGAATGTTGCAGTTTGATTGCATGAACTGGAATCTGGTATCTGTTAGTTTTGTGTATGTTTTCTTAAGTCAAGAATGTTAATTTGTTGCATCGATGACCTGCACAGATAATAAGGTCTAAAGGTGTGATTTTTTGAGAAGAGCTTTCGAGAATTTCAGAGTAGGATTCATTTTTTATGTTTGATATGAATTTATTAAGCTCGTGTTGGGTTCCTATGAAAATCATACATTGTCTCTGAATCTCAGTCAGAGCGATATTTGCTCTGTGTGTTGATGAATTATTCTTATTTGGATATATTTAATTCTTATTTTGCAATGCATAATGTGGGCATTATACGTATTCACAGCACAATTTTATGAATATTGAAAATAAGTCAAGATATTCGCGATATAAATACAATTATTCAATGAGAATATTTTAGATACGTGTTTGGAATTCATAGTTCTATTCTACATGCCAACACCTTTCATTTGAAATATCACTCGATAGTTTAAGCCGCACTTTTCAATCCCAGGTTCTCGCATTAGTGGAGTTCTTCTCCCAGTCAAACACATGGCCAGTACGATGTTTGATTTCTATAACATTAATTACACAAACTAATCTCAATCTTTTGTCACCTTTTGCTAATCCTGCAAACAGAGCTTATATAACCGTTTGATTGACGGTCGGTTCAAATTGCCAACGGTCATTTATTCCTCAGCACCACACTCGAATTTCCTTAAAAAACGTCGTCCAGTCACGTTAGAATTTGAATATAAACACAGGGTTTGATCGGCAGCAGCTTCGTGCTAACCGCTTTGCAGTCTGTCAACGTTTTTGCGGTCGGAAAAAAACAAAAAAGTGGCATTTTCTGGAGCGTGTGCCCTCATGTTACCTGTTTGGTGTCCACTTACACAATGAACGCCGCCATAGGTTGGCTCCCTTTTAAAGGGAGACTCCGCCTTAAAAGCAAGTGAAGAGTACATAACAATGGATTTTTCTAATTTTATATCGGACTCATGCAAATTAGGTAACCGTGTGCATTATGCAAATTAAAGAATTACGGCTCTATTTTGCAGCTGCATATCGTCAATTTTAGTGAAGCAGAGGTAATAGGCTTTCAAGTGACGTACAATGTGGCTGTATGACGTAGTTGTATTTTTTAAAATTATTAAAATATCATTTTTCAAAAGGGGAAAATATATTTTTCGATATAATTATGAAAAAAATGCAATACAATCATTTAAATATCTATTTGGGTATGTCTTTTGTATTCTACATGCAAATACCTTTCATTTGATATATCACTCAATAGTTTAAAGTATGCTTAGAATAGTTAATAAATTCCTAATTTTATATCCCATTTCTGTAATTTGCATACCCGTGTGAATTATGCAAATTAGGAGCTACGGCCGTACGTGACAGCTTAACATTGTTAATTTTCTTGAAATACCGATAAGCTTTCAAATGACGTATGATATGGCTGTATGATGTGGTTGTATGTATTAATTATTTTTAAATATTGTTATTCAAAAGGGGAAAACATTTTTCAATATAAATAAGATAATATTTCAGTGAAATCAATTTAAATATCTCTTTGGATATCCAAGTCGTATTTTACATTCAAATACCTTTCATTTGATATATCACTCGATAGTTTAAAAGTATGTTTAGAGTAGTTAACAGTAAATTTCTGATTTTACATTGCATTTATCTAAATTTGGTAACCGTGTAAATTATGCAAATTAGGGGCTATGACCCAACTGGAAAGCTCAACATTGTCCATTTTCATAAAGTAAAGATAAGAAGCTTTCAAATGACGTATGATGTAGCTGTATGATGTGGCTGCATGTGTTAAAATTGTTAAAATATTGTTATTCAAAAGGGGAAAATAATTTGTTTACAATAAGTATGGAAATATTTCAGTGAAATCGATTTAAATATCTCTTAGGATATCCATGTTGTATTCTACATGCAAATACCTTTCATTTGATATATCAATCAATAGTTTAAAAGTATGTTTAGAGTTGTTAACAATGAAATTTCTAATTTTATATTGCATTTATGCAAATAGGATACCCCTGTGAATTATGCAAATTAGGGGGCCATGGCCCTACTTGGCAGCTCCACATTGTCCATTTTCATAAAGTAAAGATAATAGGCTTTCAAATGATGTATGATGTAGCTGTATGATGTGGCTGCATGTGTTAAAATTTTTAAAATATTGTTATTCAAAAGGGGAAAATAATTTTTTTCACAATCAATATGGAAATATTTCAGTGAAATCAATTTAAATATCTCTTAGGATATCCATGTTGTATTCTACATGCAAATACCTTTCATTTGATATATCACTCGATAGTTTAAAAGTATGTTTAGAGTAGTTAACAATGAAATTTCTAATTTTATATCGCATTTATGCAAATTGGATACCTCTGTGAATTATGCAAATTAGGGGGCCATGGCCCTACTTGGCAGCTCCACATCGTCAATTTTCTTGAAGTAGAGATAATAAGCTTTCAAATGACGTATGATGTGGCCGTATGTAAGGTGCGTACATTAAGTGTGAAAAATAGGTGAGCCTGCCGCTCGCCTAGATAATCTGCCTGTTGATGAAAGTTCGGTTAATTATGCAAATAGTGATCAGATAGTGAAAGTGATCAGATAGTGATAGAATCATTCAAACAAAGTTACTACCATGCAGACATGATTAAAGCGTATGTCAGAAAACATACCCTTGTTGCAGCTTCCCTCATTAATTGTTTGGCAGGTTTCCATATTGCTGGCACTATGAGAACGTATTTTATATCGCCTTCGTCGTCTCCAATACCTGTCATTAAAATATCCTTGACTACCTCGTCTTTGAAGAACTTCAAACAAAGGCTGAATACATCGATGGCCAGCATGCATTTGCCAGTGTTGTCTGCAAGCATGATGCCGGTGTTTATCCTACAATGAAGAATAGTAAACATGTGTAAAATATTCAGTGTAAATGACTTTGTCAAAACTTTGATAATGTTTGTTATTTACTTTCAATATTCTTTGGTCTCGATAGGAGTGAAGATTTGATAGTACATTCAACGAATCCAAGGCTGCGATCAATGCATGTTTCTAGCACAAGATGCATGTGTGAGATAATAAAATGTTGGTACAATATGACATTAAATCAATTCAAGCAATCGCTATTATTCAAGGCAGGTAAATCACCAAGTCTAAGAAATAAAAAAATAAAACAGCAACAACAACAACAACAACAACAACAACAACAACAACAACAACAAAACACTGACAAAACCAATAGTCCAATCTTGAACCACCAGTTAAGCAGTGGTATTAGGTGTAAAGAATGGGTAAGCGTTCTCTCGAAGCATGTACAACTCGTCAAGATTTAACTAAACTGACGAAGGAGTTGTAAGGTAATTCAACTAGTTGCCAATTTACTGTTATGAGTCTAAGCCAGGAATACTGTCTGTCAACATCTGAGTAATAGATTTTTATATATTTTGATATAAAATATCCATATCTACCGAGGAACTTCTGAAATGATCTAGTTAATCTACTTTGTTAAAATCCTTATGTAACTAGCTTTAAGACTAGAAAGCTGTGTTTCACTTGAAAATCTTCATGTCAATCACAAGCTCTTAAGTATCTCAGGACTTATGAAATGTATACACCATAAGTTTGACCCGATGGAATATGAATGGTTAAGAAGGGAATGATTTCAAAATAAAAATCATTCCTTTCTCGTAAAGCTTAGTGTGCCAATTAGTTTGTCTAATTTCAAAAAATAGATACAGGTATGACGTTGTGCTCACTCATTCTGTTGTTTATTTCTAAAGCATGCAATAGCAAGAACCAGCTATGAAACGTTGTTTATATGGATTCTTGTTGATTTTGATAATACAATATGATCGAGGTAAAGCCTTGTCATCATTCGCCAGCGTGATGCGAAATTCATGTTATACTTATGAACTACTCTGAAACATTTCCTTTTCAAATATGTTTGGAGACAGTAGGTTGTATTACTCTCAACTGAATTAATTTAATTCATGAATCAGACATTTAATGAAGTATTGATTGCAGACAAAAATTATGTGATTTGAAGCCTTGTCTTCAGACTCAAAAACATTTGCCATGTATCTAGGCATTCACTTACAGTGGAGTCATCAAAGGAAGATGCGGTGTTGGGAACGAAAACGTGAAATGCGTGATCGAACTTTACCTCTGACTGTACGTAACCAGTGAGAGACACTCAACGTCTACTCCTTCTAAACAGACCCACGTTTTTGCATACGCCTCGGCAGCATCCATAATGTTTTTTTAAAATTATAGTTCCAGTTTATATTAGGTGGCTCACGATAGTTATGGTCAAACTGGAATAGTTCGACATTTGTTATTTGTGATATTCTTAAACAAAATTAGTATAGCTTAACAGCATTGGTAAAGAAAGTGATATTTCCCAGGCAAAGAATGTTCCTGGCCTTTCCACGAACCGGTGGACGAATAAATTTATGTGACAAACAATGCCTTTGCAAGAACACTTACTAAAAGTAGTCGTCGATTCTAAAGAAAGAGAATTTCGTGTTGGCCTTTCTTATGTCCTTTGTGAGAAGGAGTTGAATATATTCGAACTTATTTTTAGCGCCAAGCCATCATTGGCCGACACGATAGAATGTTTTATATACTGTGCAAGATAATATTAGATTTAGTAGTAGATCAAAAATGATTTGTTCAAGCAAAAGTGATGATATATGAAAGATTGTATGCGTAATATGCCCTCATTTAGAAGGAAGCATATTGAAATTTAGCTTATCCTGAATAGCAATACTCAAATGATAGAATGAAATCTACCCTCAATGTGTATTTTGTTTTGCAACCTGATGCTCTGTTTGGATATTATTAATATCGTATATATGAGGGAATAGTTTTTGTGTGATAAACTGACCCAAATATCTTTCAAGTATCGCAATGGTGGCATCTAAGGGTGACTCCTGTACATGAGCGCCGCATTGAATTTTTAATGACCGGTGAAGTTTGATCGATAAAAAGGCGTCAATAAAGACATCACCTTTTGCTTTATCTTGCTCTCTCTGCATTCTTGTTGTTCCTTTAAATGTAATGTGAGGATCGCAGAAACAAGTGTGCAAGATGCAAAAGAGTGTCAATGCTCCCCATTTTCCTCATACGTATTGAATCAGAACTTTCAGTGAAGAAGAAGAAATAACTAGAAAGCATTTGCAAGCAAAAGCGAAGTTCCAGAGACCAGAGCAGCGGAAGAAAAGCGAATGTTTGACGAAGATTGCTGCAGAATGAAAGAGTGCTTGGGATTTTAATATGCAAGCATGTACCTATAGTGAGGGCTAATAGCGGTAACAACAGAATACAACTACAAGCAAGGCAGTCAAGGGAATATTACAGTACACAGATTACAAATGCCTACACGTAGGTAAAAAACACAACACATGAAGGGGCGACCATGCACAGAAATGTATATCAGACGAGGGGAGACATTGGACCAAGGCCGTTGAACTTGAAAACCAAGGCCACATGGCTACCCACTCAGCTCCGGACAATCAACAAATATACTGTTACAGATGTAAAACTGCCCTGATCAAAAAAAACTATTAAAAGATGTAAAACAATGAGACATCGAAGTTCCCGTGACAGCATTGCTAGGAAAATTGGAAATTATACCACACCTACTGTTGCAGGATAATTGAAATTATTCTTCTCATCCGGAAGGAACGAACAGAATTGAAGTAGCTGTTTCCCCTTAACCTCAGAGTAGACACAGCCCATTCAAATCATAACCTATGACCCGTAATCTAAATATTAATGAGTACTCCCTATATATACCATGTACAAAGCCAGTCATCATGTTTCAAAGCCAAAACAATGTAAGCCTATGAAAAGAACAACTGGGTGGGTGAGGTGGGAGCTACTTCAATTCTGTTTGTTCCTTCTGGATGAGAAGAATAATTTCTATTATCCTGCAAAGGTAGGTGTGGTAAAAGCAACTCAACTTTCCGAGATCAAACGGTCAGTATCTTGTGAAAACAGCGACGTAGCAATGAAAATTGTTTTAGTCAGTGGTAAAAAATCTTAACAGAACAAGCTTTAAATGCTTTTAATCAAATGAAAATGCATGTGAAGAGAATGAAAACCCAGATTGCATACGTGAATGAAAAGGCATACTGTAAACAATGGCGGATACGACATCAGAGTGGGACACTTCTATTTAGGTACCGGGGCTGAGCAGGGTCAGAGAACCCTGATAAACGTACTGAAAAACACGTAGTATTATCCTCCTCATCCTTCTGTCACTCCCATCATTTCCGTAGCTGATTTTAAAGCATCATATTGACTAAAACCAAACTTACCTATAAGTTTGCTATGGTATCCATCACAGTGATAGAATGTCACTTCACATTGATAATGTTTAGCAAAGGTTCTGGCAGATGACCAGTTTGCCAAGTTCATAATCTGTTGCAATGAAGCACCCTTAAAGTGTAAAGCTGAAGTAACTGCTGACCGTGTAGAATGTGCAGAATAGCTGTCATCTATACCTGCCCGAGTAAAACCATCTTCAACCATCTTGCAATGGTGGCAGGAGAAGCTGGTTTGTCAGATACATAACTCACTAACAAAAAGTTGCCATCTTTACGAATAGACTTCACTCGGCGTAAATAAGCAGCTAAATAGTAAACAATACAAATTCTCCTATTTTTCTTAAATGCAGGCAAAGTAAACATCTCCCGTTGCTTTGCTGGTCTGTCAGTCTTCGCCAGAACTGCCGGAAGTAAAACTGCTAACCCCTTAGATACCGACACTGATTCAAACTGAAATTTGCTAAATCAGAACAACATCTGGCTGTACAAAGAGCCACTAACATAGCAGTTTTAAATGTCAAATGCTTTAAAGACAACTCTTTAGCTGGTGCACAAGCTTCCAAAAAATCAACAACTTGCTTCACGTCCCAAACTAGAGTATACTTGGGTTGCGGAGGCCTTGAAATAAACACACCTTTCATAAATTGGATGACAAGAGGATGACTACCTACTTGATAACCCTCAACTGGTAGATGAACTGTCGAAATAGCTGACCTGTAAACATTGATGGTTCGATATTGGAGCCCTCGATCAAACTGATCCACCAGAAACTCTAAAACCACTGGGATAGGTGCTGAATCTGGGTCTTCTCCCTGTCTTTCGCACCAACGATTCCAGCGATGCAAGGCTGATTCATACTGTTTAGCAGTTCCCTTTCTGACACAAGCGAGGGTAACTTTGGACACCCTTGCTGATATGCCTCTTGCTCTGAGAGTACACCTGATAGTGGCCACACGGCTAGCAACATCCAGTCTGCTAGAGGATGACAATCTCCTGTCGCTGGATCTGCCACTAGGTCCTGCATCTGAGGAAGGAGAAATGGATGTTGTTCTAAGAGAGTCAGCAAATCTGCATACCAAGGCTGAGTTGTCCACACTGGGGCCACCAACACCACTCGAGCGCCCTCCTGCTGAACCTTGCGTAGCACTCTGGAAAGAAGGCAGAACGGAGGAAACGCATAACTCACCAGGTGCTCCATGGAATGGAAAAAGCATCTATCCGCCATGCCTGAGGATTTGGTTTACCATGTGACGAAGCGATGGAATTGTGCATTCTGATGTGATGCAAAGAGATCTACTTCCGGAAACCACTCCAGCTGATTGAGAACTGCATGGATGACTTCTGGCTTGAGATACCACTCCAGATTGTCTTTGAACTTCCTTGACAGGTAATCTGCCTCCTGATTTATCCTTCCAGGAAGATAGCTTGCTACCAGAAGAATGTTGCGTTCCAGACACCACAGCCACATGTTGGCTGCCATTTTGCACAAGGCCCAGAAGTGTGTTCCCCCTCGATGATTGATGTGTGTCACCACCGTTGCATTGTCGCATTTGACTTCTACACATACATCCTCAGATGACTTACCAGAGAATCTAGTCCCTTGAAGACCGCTAGCATCTTCAATGGTTGATGTGCAACTTCTGTTCCATCACTGACCACTGGCCTTGGGCTGTATTGTGAACGCACAGGGCACCCAACCTAACTTGGATGCATCTGTCTGTAAAATTACCTCTGGTTTCTGTGGGAGATGAGTACCATTCCATCTTCCCAGACAATCCATCCACCATTTCAACTCCTCCTTTGCTTCCAATGAGAGACTCAGTCAACTGTCGTACGACCCTGTCTGAGACAAAACTGCCAGCTGGCCCTTAAGAAGAGCACGGTAATGAAGAGGGGCAACTGTTAATGCTTCCAATGTTGCAGTCATTTTCCCATGAAGTTTGGACAGACACCTCACAGTGACCGATTCTCGGTTGAGAAGACTTTGACATTCCACTTGCAGCCTGTTGACCTTGTCTTGAGGTAAACTGATTGTCATTTCCTGAGAGTTGATGACCATCCCTAGAAACTGAATTTCTTGTCTTGGTACCAACTTTGATTTTTCCCAATTCACAAGGAAATCCAAACTGAACAATAGTGTGACTGCCGCATTGACATTGGCCTGACAAGTCTGGAAAGATCTCCCAAAATCAGAAGGTTGTCTTTGTAAATTCACATCAAATGCCTTGGCGTCGAAACCGGGAAACCACTGATTTTAGTAGCTTGTGAATACTCGAGGTGCACTGGCAATTCCAAATGGAAGCACTGTGAACTCGTACAAAGTCTCTTTCCAAATGAAATGGAGAAACTTTCTGTCATGAATGAAAATGGGAACTGTGAAATAGGCATCCTTTAGGTCGACTGTGGCCATGAAATCGCCTTGTTGTAGCAGGGACTTTACATGATGAAGGCCTTCCATCTTGTAATGCTTATATAGAATGTGACAATTTAAAGGTTTGAGGTTGAATACTGGCCTCAAACCACCTTTTCCTTTGGGCACTAGAAACATTGTTGATACAAACTGACCTTATATTGGCAAAACTTCTGTTATTGCTCCTTTTTGCAGTAGAGAATTCACCTCTGCATCCATACGACACACATGGGCTTTTGGCACACATGTTACAGGATGATGAACCTGCTCCGGCATTGATGTCAATTCCAGTCTGTAACCCTGCACAGTTTCCAGTATCCAAGGGTCTGATGTCAGCTGCTGCCACTGATACGGAAATAAAATCAGACATCCCCCTACCTTGGGATATGGCTGTCGAGATTGCGGAAGACACATTAGATCATTCTGTCTTGGCCGAAGGACTGAACCCCACTGCCATCTTTACTACCAAATTTCCCAGAGGAGCCAGTTTGTTTGTACCTATCAAACTTCTCATATTGGTAACGCTTGTATCCACTCTGACCATACCTGGACTTGCCGTACAAAGAGAAACGCCTGCGAGATTGCTTCCCTGTAGTCCCAGTTGACCCTTGTCCTCTAGTCATATCAACCACCACATTATGTGCCTGTTTGGCTTTCTTCGCTTCTTTCAGTGGTTCTTCACCAAAGAATGTAGCCATGGATGGTTTAACCTTCCTCAAAGAAGCATATTTATTAGGCAGGACAAAATCAAATGCCTTCTGTCTTGCAACTTGCAATCCGTGAAAGGCACTACCAAACAATGTAATACTATGCTGAATGATAGGCAGAAGTTTGGGATCAATAGGAACCACTGAAACCACTCATCTGATTGCTTTAAAAGTTGGTATACATGTTCCTCAGGATGACCTCAGTCAAGTTTATACAAATTGAATTGAAATTTTCATATTTGTAATTTTGGGGCAATTTTCCAAATTTTTGGTCAAAATTTTTTTTATTCAAAAACTACTAATCTGATAGCTTTGATATTTGGTATACAGGTTCCTGAGGTTGATCATTACGAATATTGTGAAGATATCTCAAATTTGATATTTTTGCTGAATTTTTTGGTTAATTTTCTCATTTTAAGTAAAATTTCTTCTTCTCTGAAACCGCTAGCCAAATTGCTCTCAAATTTGGATTGGGTGTTTGCAAGGGTGTTACCCTTCTAATTATTGAAATTACGACAAAATATTACTGTTTTTGAGCAATTTTGTCATTTTTGGTCAAAAAATCTTTAAAAAATTTACTTTTTAAAGCCCCTGAACAGACAGCTTTTATATTTGGTGTACAAATGTCCAGGGATGACAATAGTTAGATATGTGGAAATTTCCCTGAAATATACAATTTTTTTTTAAGACAATTTTGTCACTTTTGGTCAAAAAACCTTGTTCTCAAAATTACTTGTCTGATAGCTTTGTAATTTGCTACAAAAGTCCCGCGGGAGTTATTAGATTGATTTTCTGCTCAAAGTGTTGGGAAACCCCCAAATTTTTATATTTTAGGTAATTTTCTCAGTTTGTGACCTTAAATGACCTACACCAACCCAGGATATGTTGTGAGACAGTTTCAAAGGCTGTGAACATAATTTTGTCATATTTGGTATCAATTTGTAGTAAAATTTGATCCAGACAAAGCAGAGGTAAATTTTTTTAATTGCGAACCAATTTTTGCAACTTTTGCATGTAAGACACACAAGAACTGATGAGAAATTTGGATCCAGGATAATTCCAGATGTCGTAATCACCCCCCACAGTGGAAGGCATTTCACTATCTGTAACTAATTTAAGTGCTGTTTACATTCGAATGAAAGCTCTCATAGCATTAATTAAAACATCCCCAAGGTTGTAAATATATTTCCTGCCAGCTGGTCTTATGTAAACATGGTCTACCAAGGGGTGGAACATGTTATATTCAGGAAGGGGTAGGGTCTAGGAGATTAATGAGGTAGCATAGCTTTTTACCAGATCCCTTGTACATGTTTTTCCCACTCTTTATTTTTTCCCTTCTCTCCCACCTCTTCTTTTTATCAAGCCTTCTCTGGCTAATTTTTTTGTTGACATTTGCTTATGTATGTAGTATCTGCTTGTCCCATTGCTATAGAAGTTGATATGCATGTTCCTCAAGATGACCTCCAGTACCTAAGTTGCAGACCTTATTTGCTTTTGTCATTCTTGTTTTTCTGGTTTAAATATTTCTTGAATTTACCAATTCAAACCGAATGTGAGCACACTGTCCTTGACGGTATTTTTTGTAACTAGTCCTACCCTGCAACTCTGCGGACAACCTGTGCAATTATCGTTTTTGCTTACTTGTAATCGAACACGACTTAGCATGTCGCAGTGTGCTGCTTGTTGTTCAGCGTGGTAAACATTCAACTGGACAATATCCTGGGCAATATCTTCATGCAAAATATTATGACCTATGCCTATCCACAATACAGTGTTACTCAGTACTGGTACACATCATGACAGAAGGTGACCGCTGCCTATCCACAAATACATGTACACGGTATGGAAGATGAGCCAGGCCTACCTACATTACAAATACATGCACACGATATGGAATATGTCCCAGGCCTATCCTTAATACAAATACATTCACATGGTATGGAAGATGGCACAGGCCTATCCTCAATCCAAATGCATTCACATGGTATGGAAGATGTCACAGACATATATCCACAATACACATAATATATGCAATGGAAGATGACCTAGGCCAAAAAAGCGAAAATTAATCTTGCGATATAAAAAAACATTGCATGGTTTACATCATGGAATGTAACACACTCAGTGCCATTATACTGAACTTTAATAGTAAGCCTGTCACCTTGAAGATAATACTGTAGGTGACACGAGGACTTCAAACGCACGATGGTACAAACAACACTACAAGTGTAGCTGTCCCGTCTCGGGCTGTTCTCGGAGCGAGGCCGTTTTCTCTGGTTTTCCGTCAATGTTTTCCACAATGGATAAATGGTAACAATACTGAACGAAAACCTAAATTATCTGCTTGTCAACCCATTTTGTGTCAGTGCCGCCGGTCACACGCACCACCCAAAAGTTTGACCGTCAGTATTCAAAGAAACGGTTCTACTAATTACTGCCGTCCCTGTCCGTCATTCTTCTAGCACTGCCCGTCACGAAAGTGGCCTATTCAATACAGTAATAGGTCGATTTCTTAATATTCCACAATGTTTACTTGTGATATAAACTTATAAAATCATAGTCCAGGCCCCCAAACCGCCGCGATCGATTTACGACCCGATAGTTATGCCACTTACGATGATATTCACCGGTGGTTGCCTGTGTGTGAGTACATGGGCAGTCTGCATAGCCCTCGAATGTGGTCTCGATTTTGATCAAACTTACAATTTAGGAGTATATATCAAAACTGATAAATGATTTATGTTTTCACATGGATTCACAAAAAGTTTCGCCCCGGTGTTAATTGGGTCGGTAAACAGTCAATTAATAGTTTAATTGACTACCTGGGTGATTAGCAGGTCATGTCCAACGATGTCATATGCAAAACAGGCCAAAAGACAAAAGCCCCCAAAGATATTGACAGCTGGCCAGGGGTCACCATGAATACGTAATGAATCTTAACTACGCAGAAATCGCGGTGTCAAGCCCTTCTTAACCGGTCAAATCCCCTTGGCATTTCCTCTCATGTGCATGGTCATGGCAGAGATCCAACGGCTAGCTAGTGTAGGCCTACCGGTGCTACGCAAACTTCGTTGTTGTACCTCCTGATTGCCGGGTAGGTCTGAATCCTCTTTCAAATGAGATAACCCCCACATAACAAGAAGACCTATGAATGGTCCTTCGCTTGACTTGATACCTGTACTCGGAATTCTCGTTTGCACCCTAACAGGGTAAACTTCGTATTGGAGTTGATTCTCCACAGCCGAGTGTAGCGCGCCATATACCCGGTTCTTGACACCGACGTTCATGCAGACCACGGAACAGATGCTTCTTGCTGCAGCGGGCATTGCTCTGCGAGCTGTAGATTTCTGTAGCTTGCGTTTTTGTCAGTTGTACTCCTGTTTGGCCTCTTAAAATGAAAGTTCTCGTCCTTGCTAGCGATGTCGTAGACCAGAGCCCGATCATTGATAGTCTGTTGGCATATACACGCGTACGGGTAAGTGTTTAGCTCCATGGCTCGAGCGAGCCCCATTCAACTGATTCAAGAAAATGATGATCAAATGTGATCTCAATCCAGCGTGTAATTACTGTTCAATATTCAGAAGA
Source organism: Ptychodera flava (assembly GCF_041260155.1). Taxonomy (NCBI): domain Eukaryota; kingdom Metazoa; phylum Hemichordata; class Enteropneusta; family Ptychoderidae; genus Ptychodera; species Ptychodera flava. The sequence continues at coordinate 267,964 of NW_027248394.1, forward strand.
TATTTAACTTAGATTAGTTGACCTTTTATTGCGTGTTAGATTTGGTACGTTGGTATGCTTGTGACAAATTAGCCGCCATATCATCGGCAATATCGCAAACATAATAATAAACCCGTAACCTCATGCGGCATTCTCGGATATGTTGTCAACAAGGGGGGACCCCTTCAGGAGCATGCGCAGCGCTACGACCACTGCGCTTTAATTCAGTTCCACTTGTTGTTCTTGATAAAGATGCCATTTCTTTAAATACGTGGGTAACTTTGATGATTTATCCTCTTCAAGTTAATCACTGTCACAGAGTTATAATACAATAATATCCTTTTCAAAAGCTGCTCTATGTCACAAATTTTGATGAAACTATCAGTGTTTTCTGACAAAAATATGCCTTATTGAAAATGCTCTTCCTGATAATATAAGGGCATCGATACTGGAGAACCAATTTATGCACTTGTTGTCGGAAGGCTGTTTGTTTCACAATTTACCGATGTATAAGTTAGTTGCCGTGTTTGTATTTGCGTACTATATAAAGTGTTTTTGTTAATAATTACGCATGTGCGAGTGCTCGGTGAGCTTCGCAGTGTCTCCGCGAGGTTAAATCGCTCCTTACGAAGGTTACAAAACTTACCTAAGATCGAGGGTTTTGATCGAAGAAGAAAGAATGACGTTTTGAGGAATTTTCTGTTATTTTAATAATCAAAAAAGGTTTTCTATAGAGACTACAGGGCACTATACAAGTGACAATTTTTCAAATTAAATATGTTCGAGTAATTTAGTAAACATTTTTAACAACACTGTAACTTTTTGTTGTATTACTTCAATTAACATCATAAAAACGCAGCTACATTCTTAAATCCCCTCTAACTCCAATTTTCAAGAAATTAAATTATCCACACTCGGTTAAATTTTGCTAAAAAGTGACCATCTTACAGCCCCTAACACCTCGCTACACTTCGTTACGCTCGCTACACCCCTTTCTCCAATTTTCAAAATGTTTTTTCTAGACTTGGTTACACTTCGCTACACGTTCTTAACTACGCTACAAGATTGGTGTCTCTCTGGCAAGTAAAAAGTGACCATCTTACAGCCCCTAACATCTCGCTACACTTCGTTACGCTCGCTACACCCCCTTCTCTAATTTTCATAAAATTTTACTCCTACACTTGGTTACACTTCGCTTCACGTTCTCAACTACCTTACAAGATTGATGTCTCTCTGGCGAGTAACAGATGATGGTAACCAATTTGACTATTTAACTTTAAATTTCGAAACATTTTATGAAAAGGAGGGGTCAACGCGACTGTTCTTTTACAACTTGACTGATGTATTCTATACAGAATACCTATATGCATCACCTCAATATATCTTGGAAATTATCATGTTTTAACTGTCATCCATGGCCAACGTACCCTAATTTAGTTTTTATATTATTCGTAGGGGTCCCTGGCAACCTTTAAACAAAGTTCCGGGCACCCTTTCTCTTTTAATAATCTCAACTTTCTTTCTCTTATGAAATTTATAGTTTACTCACGATGTGTCAATCAATGGGAAGATCGAACTGTTTTATACCAGACACCATACGTGAAAATAGTGCCACCTTAAACACGCTGCGCATTGATATATTTCACTGTAAGTAGACTTCTTTTCCTAGCCTTCGCTACACTCACAACACTTAAATACGTATAGAGGGGGTAGTCTATAAAAAGTTTGCACCTCGGAGTGTATACTCAAAGCATTGAAGCAAAACATAGGGAAAACCGATTTTGAAAGGTTATGCAAATTACCTATCACGTGATAGTTATGTAAACAATGGTGACACTATGGTAACAAAAATGTTCCCCTATTTCTAGGCTTTCGGAAAATATATACGTTACGGGGTTCTTAGCTTATTAACCAATAGAGAATCGTTAGCTTTGAAAGATCGATTTTTTTTCTTGGAACCTTAAAATACAAATTCACATATTTCTGCACAATTTGAACAAATCTGAAATTGATCATCCCTTTGGACCTATGTTCCAAATATCAAAGCTATGTGACCTGCGGTTTTGACGAAGAACATTTTTAAAGATTTTTTGACCAAAAATCACAAAAATTGCCTTAAATGCAAATGTACAAATTTCACTGCATTTTGAACAAATCTAACTGATGTCACCCTTTGTAAACTACATATCAAATTTCATAGCAATCGGACATGAGGTTTCAGAGAAGAAGATTTGTTTACCAAAACAGCAAAAGACGCCCTGAAAATAAAATATGCAAATTTCACCACGATGTGAACGAACGTAAGTTAAGTCACCCAAGTGAACTGCATATGAAATTTCAAAGCAATCGGAGTTGTGGTTTCAGAGGAGAAGGCAATTGTTGACGGACGATGGACGGATGGGACGGACGGACGGACAACGGACGAATGACGAAGTCGGAAAATCAGCCTATTTGATAAGCTCAATTTCGCTGACAGCGGAGCTAAAACGAATACTTGACCCTGGACTGTTAAATTGTGTCTTAAATTGAGAAAAGAAGAGAAAACGTAGTATTTCGCAATCATAATGGCGATTATATAACTACAAACCCATAGATAGGATAAACGCGTAAAGATTTGTAACTTAGTATAATTATTTGTAAATTCACTGTCCTGCTTTGTAAGTCTTTCTGGTGTGAATTTGATGTACTTTTGGTAGTCTTGAAGGTTAAATCCCTTCATTAACATTATATGGTCGGCTGGCCTGTCTTTTCTTAGCGCTTTGTGGACTGTTCGCAAGAAAAACCAGTGTTGTAGAAATTCACCAGATCCTCAGTTGATGTACAGCTGTTACGTAATACGTCGTTGGTGAGGCAACTGTCAAAATGCAGTGTGTTGACTGTGGAAGTTTGGAAAATGTATCCCTTTGCAAGGGTGACTTGGACTTGTGCCCAGTCTGTGAAGAAAGGCGTTTCCCCGATATTGCTACAGCAAGGAGGGAAAATCCGACAAAGTTGGGAGCCTCGCTGAAGAAAAGTAAGAAACTCGAAGTTTCTAGCAGTGTAACTGAAAGAAGCGTCATTGTAAATGAGCTGTTATGCTTTCTGTGGAACAAAATTGACATTCTACCAACAGACATGATCGTAAAACTCTGTACTGATACGTATGATGATGACAAAGATGTCGAAAATGCGAAAAGACTTCTCTTTGATTCATGCAAAATTCATGCAATATTGATACGACGCCAGGGCCAACACAAACGTAATAATAACCTTCACGATATGGTGAATTTATTGCATGAACTTGATGAGAGTAATGCGCCATGTTTTGTCGCACACGATCTGACACGATTCTCACATTGATGTGTCCATCCTGATAAAAGAAATCAGAGGACTGCAACGGGAGGTTTATCAGTTGAAAGGCAATGGTACCTTCCATGAACGTGAAAGTTTAAGAAAAGAATTTGCATTCCTGAGACGGGAGTTGAATGTCATGAAGAAATCATTCACGCAACAAGTGTTGAACAATAAAATGCATACCAAAGCAGACGTGTCCACAGATGGTCAACGGATGATTGAGCAACTGGTATACAGTGTAACCAATCAACTAAGTGTGATTCGACCTCTGCTAACAATGCTGATAATGATGACATTGTAGCTGTCAAAGAAATAGTTTCGCGTTCGTATAGCGAAGTACCAACTTCTGGCATCCCAGCCGTCGATCGATCGGTACCAGATCGAGTAGTCAGCATTTGCCAAGGTGTAACGTATGATGCGCCAACCGCCTGCCTTCATCCTCCAGCAACCATGGCTTCGTCACTGTTAATCGTCGTCATCGACCATTGAAACGATCTGCCCCAAAATATAAATAGGTCATCACTGGAAACAATGCAGAATTGACGTCACTTAAAGCTGTGAATACTACCAAGCCCAGTGCATTGTTTATTAGTCGTCTTCCTCCAGGTACTAAAGCAGATGACATATCAACACATTTAGAAAACCTTGGCTTTTGTGAAATAAAAATAATGACATTGCAGACTAAATATGAATCGTATTCATCTTTCAAGCTAATTTCGACTTCGGAAATCTGTAAACGCATCCTCAATGCTAGCGTGTTGCCAACTGGCACTTTGGTGAGAAAGTTCTATCCTGCAAGAAACTGGCAGTAATCTTTATGAATCTTACTATAACATCGTACAACTGTCGTGAAATTAAATCGTGGATTGAAACCATAAAGGACATATGTGGTTCTTGTGACATATGTTTCCCACAGGAACACTGGCTCTCAAAGCCTGAGCTCAGTTTACTGTCCCGTATCAATGAAGATTTCTACGCCTTTGGTGAATCAGCTATGGACGATGAGGTCGGTATTCGCCTTGGTCGCCCGTTGGTGGTGTTGCGGTACTGTGGAGGAAAATCTCTTGGTACTGTAAATGTAAAACGTTACAATGACAGTCGTTTAAATAGTATTGAGATCAGACGCAATGGGGGTATTTTACTTATTCTAAATGTTTATATGCCAACACAAAACGGAGACAATTATCATGAATTTCTAGAATATTTACAGAAAATCCATTATTGCATTGAGGAAGCACCGACTAAAAGTGTTAGGGTTATTGGTGACTGGAATGGCGGTACCACAAGTAATTCTGGTTTGGTGACGAATTGTCTAGATTTTGTGAAGATAATAATTACATTTCTTCTGATGTCAATCTACTTGGTACTGACAATCAACGTATTTTTACATATTACAGTGAAGCACACCATTCAACTTCGTGGCTTGATCACTGTATATCCACATCTCCTGCACATAACTGTATTACAGATATTAGTATTTTACACGAGTATATTGGATCCGATCTCTTCCCTTTATGTGTCATCTGTAACCTTGATTATCTACAAAAGTATGACATTGAGACGCATTGTCAAAATAGTTATATTCTTAAGATCATTGATTGGCCTTGTATTGACGATACCTCTCTACACAGATATCGTATATGCAGTAAGCATAAATTGAGTAACGGTAATTTCGATCATCAGACTGCTGCTTGTCGTGACCCTAACTGTAACAACACCTCACACATTAATTTCATTGATAAGCTCTATAGCGATATTGTAGCAGTCTTAGAGGTTGATGCGGCTGAGAGTTTGCCCACTAAATCGAAAGGTAACTCTCATAATATTCCTGGTTGGAATCAGCATATTAACCCTTTCACCACCATGGTTTTACCCAAACCCATTGTTATCAATTGTGATCTTAGACCTGGTTACAGGGAACTGGGGGTGAACAGGTTAAGGAATAGCATTCTATTGCCCGTGATGCCTTTTTAATGTGGCGTGACAATGGCAGTCCTCGACAAGGACCAATATTGAACTCATGAAAAAAGGACGTGCGAGATTTAAATATGCATTAAAAAATATGCAAGGCGAATGAAATTCATATGCGTGCCGATGGTCTTGCCAAAAACCTGTCTACAGGTAATATAAAGCAATTTTGGAGAGGGGTTACTACAAAAAGTCTACGCCTTTGTCATCATCTGTTGGTGGGTGCAACGGTCACCAGAATATCGCTCGTATGTGGCGCAATCACTTTGCAAGCTTATTTTCATTATTAACAATTGTGACAACGAATATTTCGTTAAGTCTGGCATTTCCGACGTATGCTATAGCGAAGACATGATTGTTCATTCGATTGATATTCTTGTATTATATTATTGTGTAGACAGGTTATCCGATTGGAAGGCAGCAGATGCTGATGGTCTTGCTGCCGAACACATTAAGTATGCTGATAATCGTCTACACGTGCTGTTGTCTATTTTATTTACAGCTGCACATGCACTGTCCATGGACACTTACCACTCCGAATGTTAGACACTATTTTAGTACCTATTGTTAAAATAAAACTGAGGACGTCACTGATGTTGATAATTATCTCCCTATTGCGAGTGCTACAGCCATTTCGAAGTTGTACGAGCTACTCATACTCAGTAGAGGTGAGAAGTATTTTGTTACTAGTGACCACCAATTTGGTTTTAAAGCTGGTCACTGCACTGATATGCGCATTTTCTTTTAAGAGAATTAACTGATTTCTACAAACGCCATAATAGTCCTGTTTTTCTATGCTTCTTGGATGCAAGCAAAGCGTTTGACAGAGTCGATCCTTGGACTCTGTTTCGTAAGCTGCTCAAAGGCACATCCCTTCGTTTATTGTGAGAATATTAGTCTTTTAGTATCGTAGGCAGAAATTTGTATCAGACGGGGTTCAGTTGTTTCTGAGACTTTTTCCATTAACAATAGTGTTAAACAAGGAGGCGTTTTGTCTCCCTATTTATTTAATGTCTAAATGGACAAATTAAGTGATTCTCTTTGTATGAATAATATAGGATGTCATATATCGGGCAAATGCATCAACCATTTATTTTATGCTGGTGATATTGTTTTAATTTGCCCTTCTGTAAAAAGCTTGACAGTGTTTTAAAAACCTGTAGTCACTATGCCAGGTCACATGACATTCATTTTAATGCAAGTAAATCAAAGTGTCTTTGTGTTCTGCCTAAGTGTTGCAATATAACTAAAATCCCTACCATTTGTAAAAAACCATGTGTAACCATAGACAATATTTTTTTAAAATTATTTTTATTTCCTTTTCTGATTGTATATGTATACTATATACAGGTACTATATGTACCTACCTAATGTAAGTGAGTAATCTGTTAGCGAGAGTGTGTACAGCGCCATCAGTGTTAGACTTTAACTGCTGAGAATCTTGTGATATCTGACGAGATTCATAAAAGAGTTTGACTTTCTGTGTCTGCCTCATTGATGTTTCTTTTCAAGCTTTTGACAGCAGTGAACGTTGTGGTCGAGTAAACTGTAGATGTATACTCTCCTTTATTTAACAGGTATCTTGGTATAATATTGAAAGTTTGGATGAGATCGCCGCCCATGAGGAGACGCGCCATGTGTTCATGAGCTATTTTTAGCGACTGTGCAAGTGAACTTCTGATGTGTCGATCGATGCATCTAAAAGACTTAAATATAGTTCTCAGTCATTGAAACGGGATAAGTGGCTCTTGGATTTAAACAAATTGTTTACAGTGTAGTTGAAATATTATAACTCATTTCTGTTTGTTATTGAGAAAAGGCCTTGTGGTTTAGTGTAGTATATGAGCGTCGATTCAGATCAGCTGTTCGGTTTTTCATGCATGTGTTGAAACAGTACGCCAAAGTTTTCATGGCGTTGCCTTGTTGTAAGAGATCGTTGATTTCAAGATTCATTAAAGAGTTTGACCTGCAGACAACTGCACATTTTGTGTATCTGCCTCATTGATATTTCTTTTCAAGCTTTTGAGCTTTTGACAGCAGTGAATATTGTGTTCGAGTAAACTGTAGATGTATACTCTCCTTTATTTTACCAGGGTTCCCCTTACACTGGCTACACATACATACCTTGAGTTGTTCTCAACTATTTGGCCAATGATGGTGATGACATCAAACAGCAAATGAAAACTTTTTATGCCAGTGCTAATTCTTTAATTCGTAATTACTACAGTTGTTCATTCGCCGTAAAAGTCTATCTGTTTAAGGCATATTGTTCTGCAATGTACTGTGCTCACTTGTGGAGCGTTTTTAATACGAAAAATATTAATGAAATACGAGCTTCTTATAATAATGCTTTTAGAATTTGTTTGGCATAAGACAGCGTATAGGCATCTCTCAAACTTTTGTAAACAACTGTATTATGACTTTTGACAGCAAACAACGCATCACTCGATCGAGATTTTATTGTAGGTTGAATGAAAGTAACAATATCCTGATTAAGTCAGTTTTATCTTTTGATGTATTTAGAAAAAAGTGCTTTTTATAGAAGAGTTATCAATGACTGTTTTAAAGACGTTAATAGAATTCTTATTTTATCGTGTATATTGTACCTTTTTGTTCTGTTTTAATGTTTCAATCTAGTGGATATTTTATGAGCTTGTTCTCGAAATAAAGACTATTATTATTGTTATTATTATTATTATTATTATTACAAGTTTAGGGGCTATAAGTATTGTATAGAAATCTAATAACAGTTCATTGAAGCTGTGGGAAATTCTGAAAAAGAGGTTTTGGATGCAGGCCCATCGTGGCAGTCGTGGGCGCGCACAAAACAAGGCACAGCGACTGTGAAGAGTCTATGCCAGTGTATTTGCTGCAAATATACCGTCACGAATGCAAACTCGTTTGCCAGTGTAGTCTGCCAATATGAGCATGCGCAATTGAGTTTACCTGCGCGTGAATGTGTAGTCTGTACACTACGTCTCGTGCTATTATCTTGTCGTTGAGCTTTGCATGTTGACAGAAACTGGCATTACTGCAGAGAATACTTTTCAGGACATCACAAGTGAGTCCCTAATGTAACAAGTAGGACGTTTAGGAAATCCTTTCAGAAAGTTCACGCCGCCTGTGGACATTTTGTGGAGTATAAGCTTATACGTACCTAGAGTGACGTTTACAGTATTTCTACTACATATTGCCAGATAATATGCGATGGAATTTTGCGTTTCACGTCGTTCAATCATTCAGATGGAAATGCCGGCCTTCTCAAAACTTTGAAAAAATCAAGGTGACAGACTTTGGAATGCTAACTCTTGTATAACAATGACGCTGAAGACATTTGTATTCGAGCTCGGCAACATTTTTGATTTGAGAACTCTCATCATTGCGGATTCACTGAAACAGTGAGTATTATTCAACTTTTTCCTATGTCCGTGTAGCACTTGTGCAAAAATAAGCGAGTCCACAGGCCTTTGGCGGATCAATAAATGCGTTTTTCTCCAAGCTGAAAGGTTGAAAGATGTGTCCGTCACTTTGGGACGAGCTAGATAAATGCAGTCAAACCCAGCTGGGCATAGAATATTGCCATAGTATGACTTTTTTCTGGAGACGACAGGCCGTGCGGTGGAACTTTACAACAAAGTTTCCATATCTGAACTGACGTACTTGAATGACAGGCACAGGAAACGATGGCCAATAACAACGCATTGTCGTTGCATTTTGATAATAATGTATCAATCTAAATGACACGGAAATTATGCCTCCTCCCAAGAGAAGGGCCATGGTCTATTTTTAACCCTGCTACAGTATGTCTCAGTGCGGAAATGGCCATATTGTTGTCATGTTGTCATGGCGACTTTTAAAATTGGCATACAACTGTGAGCGTGAAACGGGTTGTTATAGGTCACAACACCTTTGAGTCCCACTGTCGTCCATTACACCTGTTTCCTTGGGCATTAAAACTGTGCAAGTATACACATCAAAAGACTAGAAAATTCACTCCATGGGTAGAACCTTGTAAAATAGCCCTTTCTTGTCTGGTTGACGAAAAAAAATACCCCTGATCTAAAATATGCATGGGCTACCAGCCAGTGTCACCGGGCTACAAACTTCAGAATATGGTTGCCCAAGTTGATTACCAGGGAAAAAAGTTAATTTCGAGCCCTGGGCAATATTTAACATGAAACATTTAACTTCTAATATTTCCCCTTGTCTTGGCCTGCTGGGTTTAAAAAAAACGTTTAAAGGTATACAGGGACCATGTTCAAATTTAGCCATTGCTACCATGGAAAGGGGAGGTCTAGCTAATCATCAGAATCATAGAGTTTATGGGGTCACGCCAGGTCACACAAAAAATAATGCACCACTACATGGCCATAATTTTACTTTAGTTAAACAATCATAAATAATGTCGTCATTATTTTTCCTGGAATGAGGCAAAGATATAAAAATAAATTATTATAAAATGAACATTATTATACGTCGTTAATTATAAATCCATAAAACAAATAAGTACCAGTGAATTATGTTTGAAATAAAACAAAAGAAAAAACTGCTCTACTGTTACTGCTTCTGATAAATAATTGTACATTGGGTGATAAGGGGAATTGGGTTCATAAAATTAATTTGAGATACAAGTAGAATTAATATTAGCACATAAAATTAATTTGAAGGCATAAATTATTCGATGAATGCATAATAAGTTGGTACTATACTCTATAACACTTATTTGGGATGACTGCGTGAAACAAAATTAAAAATGCTTGAAAAATTATTTCTGGTCTATATAAAAGTAATTCAAACACACTAAAATAGACGCAAAACAATTTTTACATGAATGGCCCCAATGTACATTATCTTTATTTTTCTTCCTAGAATGAAGGCAAAGAAATTACAATTATTATTATTATTATAGAACAAACGTTAAAAGTTGTTACCTAGAAATCCATAAAATAAATAAAAAACAGTGAATTATGTTTAAACATAGACCCTCTCAAGGTTCTATTGTTTTAAATAAAAAAGCTATGGTTCCCAAATAGGTTACCATGGCAACATAAAATAAAAATGAACATGGAGTTCATGTTGTGATAAATACACTTAGGAGAGCATTTGCATAGTTACTGGGATTACTTTTAATAGAATTTTGAAAAAAAAATTGAAATTTTAAAATACAAATAGGTTACAATGGGAACACAGGGCAGTAAAAATGCAGTGTTTCATCTAGAGAGGGGGACGGGGGGATTCCCCTAGTACACCCCTAGTAATTTTCAAGGGGGACCAGCCCCCCTATGAAATGGTGCCATTCACACCTAAGAGATACAAGTAGAACACATGAACTGGTGAAATCACCCCTAAATTTTCTGGTAAAGGGGGAAAATCCTCCCCGTTGATTTCACCCTGGATGAAACACTGAAAATGGATATCATATTTTGTCTTTCTAACCTAAAATAACCCTTTGGTATAATATTTCTGTTGATTAATGAATTTTTGCACTGGATATTTGGTCTTTCTAACCCAAAATATCGCTTTGATATAACACATTCTGTTGATTACCGGATTTTAGGTGGAATCTTTGAAAAACTTGTAATTTCTACTCCTGAATGGTTGTCATGGAAACATCTCACATTCAAATGAGTGTAATTTTTTTTGGTGTGCTGACACGAAAAACCCTTATTATCAATGTTTTACATCAATCAATAGTTCATTAATAGGAATTAGGGGAAAAGTAACATTCTCAATCCCAAACTGGTTACCATGGCAACTCGAAACATTAAAATAAGTCTGATTTTTGTGTTATCTGACCCTAACTCCCCCACTAGATAATTTTCATAACAATCAAAGTAACTTTTCATGGGATATTAGAAAAACTGGAATTTTCAACCCTAAAATGGTTACCATGGAAACATGGGGCAGTGAAATCGATATCATATTTGGTCATTTCGACCCAAAATACCCCTATGGTGAAATTTTCATGGAAATTGAACCTATTATTATTCGCGTTATTATTTCTATATAATACTTATATATAATAATAATAATAATAAATAATAATAATAATAATAATAATAATATATAATTATTATTATTATTATTTATTATTATATTATAAGTTTATTAACGGTATTCAGCCACTCTACCACGTTCTTAGGTTCAATGTGACATATAAAATTTTGGAAGGCTAATGATTTGAATATTCTAATTTTACCTCATGAACTTAAAGGGCGGTGGTCGTCGTGCTGCACATGCTTGTGAGGGCGTCCCCTCGTTCAAAACGTCTCCCAAAACGCCTCGCTAAGTTACGAGTTGATTACAATGCTTGTGATATTGCCACTTGTTCAAATGGTGGACGATCAGTCACAAGCATACCTAATGACCAAATCTAAGATGCAATAAAAGGTTGATTAATCTAAGTTAAACATCAGCTAATTATTGAACAGGACTTACACGCTGCATTGAAATCACATTTGATCATGATTTTCTTAAATTGAGCTCAGCTACTGTTTATCGCTCGAGCGTATTTGAGAACACTTAACCGTACACGTGTTTATATACTCACACACAATCAAATGACCGGGCTCTAGTCCAAGATATTGCGCGCAAAGACAAGAGCTTTTATTTCCAGGGCCAAGCAAGAGTCCAGTCGACTGATCAATGGTAAAAAATTTGTAGTTCTTTGACAAAGTGCCAATTCTAGCAAAGTCTGGGCAAAAGAACACCGCTTCGAACCAGGCATACCAACAGTAAGGTTGTATCACTGTGCAACGAATGGACCATCTGGAGGAAAGTTCACCTTCGCAGTGTCACTGATCATGTGGCCTATATCTACACTTGAATACGGTTCATAATAGTTCCTTAATTATTGGTTTGCAAGGTTCATATACAAAATAAAATGAAATGGATGGTAAACTACTTCCCCCAAACTCATTGACAAATACAGCTGCTAGATTACATCGCCATTTGGTCGATGTGAGTGACCGCAGAGACATCCACTTGTTCAAAATGACTAACGGAACCTTCAGAACATTTCTAAATGCCTGGAAAAAAAAGTCGATGTGCTATACAGGTCATTGACTTTGAACTCAATTCGCATAAAGGTGAATAATCAGGTTAAAACTTGTTAATTATGTGCGATGGCGATACGTACTGAGAGAAATTTAGTAAGTACATAATTGTTCTTGTGTTTATGGTCTTGGCCATTTAAACACGTACGTGCCTTTGGAAACAAATATGTTATTATCAGGGAGAGACATACATGACGGCTTTGCATTTCATATGTATTGTGATAAGGATTGTACATAATTGATTATATATAGAAGATATCTCTACGAAAACCAGGGCAGACGAAGGGACAACATCTTGAGATAAGCAATAAACGGTATTATCTTTGAAGATTTGGGGTCTTTACTCTGTTTCTGTATCCTGACATCCTCTCGCATGGCGATTCTTGGAACGGACTAGACTAGCATTTGCTATTTTAGCTCACGTGTGTAAACACGTGGGCTATTGTCATAGCGATGTCTGTCTGTCTGTCCGTGTGTGTGTGTGTGTGTGTGTTAGTGTGTGTGTGTGTGTGTGTGTCTGTCTGTCTGTTTACACGATAACTCAAAAACGCCTGAACGGATTCAAGTCAGATTTGGTACACAGGTACCATGTGCTACTTGCAAGAACTGATTAGATTTTGGTAGTGTGGCTTGCATATTAATGAAGTTATGCAATATCGTTTTTTCCGTACAATGGTTTCCCTATGGAGACGGTAATGACAGTGTAGACATATATCAAGAAATACTGCACAAAATTTCAAGAAACTTTTCACAGATGACAATCTCGGAACATTATAATGGTACTGTTAGTGTCATGTCAATTACCTTCTCATTTGCATATTTAATGAACTTTTGTTACTAGTGAGATAACTCTGAAATTCCTGCACCAAACTTGATGATACTTGCAACAAATATTGATCTGATATATATCTAATTATACTTTGAAGCATTGGGCAGTGTCAAGTTAATAAATAGGTCATTTGCATATTTTATGAAGTTTTGTAATTAGTCATATAACTCCAATACAACTTGACCAAATGTGATGAAATCTGCTGCAGATACTGATCCGACATATCTAACTGTAGTGTTAAGCATTAAGTAGTGTTTAATTAATTAAGGGTTCATTTGCATATTTAATGAAATTTGTAATTAGGTATATAACTCTGAAATTACGGCACCCAAGTCTTTGAAATTGGGTACAGATATTGTTTTGATAAATATCTAATTGTACTGAGACGCATTTGGCAGTGTCAATTTAACAAATAGGTCATTTGCATATTTTATGAAGTTTTGTAATTAGTGATATTACTCCAAAATAACAGCATTAAATCTGATGAAACTTGTTACAGATGCTGATCTGATAAATATCCAATTGTACTGGGAAGCATTGAGCAGTGTCAAGTTAATAAAGAGCTCATTTGCATATTTAATGAAGTTTTATAATTAGTCATATAACTCCGAAATTACTGCATCAAATATGATGAAAACTGCTGCATATAGTGATCTGACAAATATGTTACTGTGTTGTAAAGCATTTAGTATTGTGAAGTTAATTAAGGGTTCATTTGCATATTTAATGAACTTTGTAATTAGGTATATAACTCTGAAATTACGGCACCAAATTTGGTGAAACGTGCTACAGATATTGATTTGATAAATATTTAATTGTGCTATGAAACATTGAACAGTGTCAAGTTAATTTAGGGCTTATTTGCATATTTAATGAACTTTGTAATTAGTGACATTACTCTAAAATTACAGCATTAAATTAAATGAAACGTGCTACAAATGTTGATCTGATGGATATTTAATTGTCCCATAAAGCATTGAGCAGTGTCAAGTTAATGAACAGCTCATTTGCATATTAAATAAAGTTTTGTAATTAGTGATTAAAATCTGAGAGTACTGTGCAATGTTGAAAAAAGCTGCTTCATATAGTGATAACATATATCTTATTGATCTGTGAAGCGTACGTCTATTAATGAACCTGTTGTAAAACACGTGAGCATATTCAGTTCATATCTGGTTCGTTTCCGTTTACCCTTTATCATAGCACAACTCAGATATACATTCATTACTGAATTGTAATATTAATATGATTAAGGGTAATAAAGGTTATAAAGATTATTATTATTCTCCGGGGAAGATCATTGTCGACGATATTAGATGTCAGAGGGTTTCATCGTTTTAAAGTCAGATCCAGTGACGAAAAAGGGCGAGAAGATACTGTAGGATTGCGGCGTGTTCAATATTGACACAACACGACGTTTGTCATACATCGTTTACTTTTAAACCTGCAAAATGTTTGGACTCAGTTATGGATAAACGGAAAAACCTCGTAGCGATCCACTTTCACATTGGGTTCGATGAAAATAGGCAAAACTTTCTGCAGTGCGAAGGACTGTTGTCTAAGACTTGTTTTGGTAACATCGATTACAAATCCAAACATAAGGTAATCAGACAATGTTCTGACCACACAATGAACGGTGTGATGTGCCAATATATGACCAATATATGCTTCCATTTGTTTTTCGGGTTGTTTTTTTCAGAGACCAATGCCAAATGGACATACTTGGAGTACATTTTTTCGTAACATACTGTCGGCGTTAATAATTCCGGAAGTACCTTAGGGCATGTTTACGGATGCCAGCATTGACTATGATGCTGAAAATAGAAAACATCACAAATCACAGCGGTATACAGTTCAAGCCATTTCCTAACTAGCGATGCTATACCACGATATGTTTCATCGCATTAGCCAATTGGCGGCCAGTGCATCATTAGTAAAAAGATTGACATCAACAGCTCCAGAATGCATGTACTGGCAACCTCCACGTGTGTCCATGGTTACATAAGCCATAGTGTGTTGAACCCTGTCTTGCTATGAACTCCTCCACTGCATAATTCACACAACTTTTCCTGTATTACCGCAGATCCGTGTCACAAAATATGTCAGTCGTGAAATAGGAGATTTACCAAAACAATTGACGCTGTTCATTTAATAGGAATGCAGATGTCGT
Source organism: Ptychodera flava (assembly GCF_041260155.1). Classification (NCBI taxonomy): domain Eukaryota; kingdom Metazoa; phylum Hemichordata; class Enteropneusta; family Ptychoderidae; genus Ptychodera; species Ptychodera flava. The sequence continues at coordinate 283,298 of NW_027248394.1, forward strand.
TTATGAAATAAACAATTAATAGCGCCTTATTTTGTCATAATCTCAAACAGTTGTATGGGTACCATTTTTAGTTTGGCTCAGACAACCAAACCCCATATATTGCTTCGATAGACCAGAATGACCAGAATTCCTGCAAAATATAAATGGTGTACTATCCTTCAAAAAAAACCATTAGTATTGGAGATGGCAGCTTGCCAGCTATCAAAATTCTACGCGAGAGAGATGAAGAAAATCAGGAAAGAGGTAATAAATATGAATCGTAAATATCTTGGTTGCCGCTAAGCTTGATGGTCTTATGTTTGCCAAAGTGTTCTTGGAAAACATCGGATCATGTTCATCAAAAAGAAATGCGAAGGTTTGGAATTTACGGCTACACGAGGGTCGAAAGTAGCCAATAGGGATCAATGCTTTTGATCCTGCAGTGACTGTAATCTTGTAGATGACGTAATCCGATTGCGGTGATTGCCTAACTGTGAAACTGGTAAAGTTACATGTTGTATGAGACCATACGAAGATGTATTTGGTGGAAAATCGATCCCAGATAGCTACAAATGGCCATCGGAAGGCATTTTGCAAAATATTTCAAATACCCTTCAGTCCTCTAAACCAAAAAAGCAAAAATTGCTCTCGGAAAACGAAGAAAAGGAACTTGTCGTCCTCAAACAGAGAAGACAAGCCCTCGACTCGTTAAAACGTTCTGCAAATCGTTGTTCCCAGCAGAATTGATTCCGTCTTTTAGAGCAATATGGGAAGAATACGGCATGGGCAATTACTTTTGATTTCTTATGTGTTGCGTAAATTGCAAGTTGAAGATATGTCATTTGAATTTAAGTGAATTGGTAAAACAGTGAATACATTGTAATCTGCTGCATACCGTCTGTCAACCAATCGGAAGCAAGGATCGCGGCGTGGATTATCGTTTAGACTAAATGCTGAATAAATGTTATGCTTCAAATTAAACAGCGATCCAGGAATCTGATTGGCTGACGGGATCTTGCTAGGTGATAACAATGCTTACAGTGTACATGCAACTGAATTGCTTGACACTAACGATCAACACTGCCCGTATAAAAAGACATTAGTGACATTTTAAATCGCCTCCGTAAAGACTAATGTCATTGTTAAATCATCAAAATAGGGAAGTTAAAGAGTGACGTTGTAAATATCAATATTTTGAAAAGAAATGTTTACTGATATTTCGATTTAATTTTTGGAAATATCACTAGCATTAAATGACCATGACCATGACTGCACCAAGTTGCCAGTGGCGTCGAATAATGACGATGTAGGCACGTCAACTGACCCTCAATCATAGAATTAAGGTGGTTGGAAAGGCTATTTTGCACCAATTCTTTTCTCAGAGTTAATGTCAAGTTTCAAGTGTTAGAATCAAGATATTTAGTTCAAATTTTCAGGATAACTCCCTCAGTTAATATTTTCTCAAAAGAATATAAAAATTGTATATTTGCAGCCATGATTTTGAAATATGACACCAGTAAATATTAAAATTTAATTTTTCATATTTTTTTACATATTTGATTTTAATAATAATTGGATAGTATTAATATTACCAATTTAGTTATAAATATGTTGACACTATTTATTGTAAGATTTGTACGGCAGGATTTGTTTATAAAATTTGTTTTTATGATTTTACATGGGTTTATATATCAAAAAAATATTAAAAATTCTTTCAAATTTCAAAAAGTTATTTTTCAAAAAGTACTTCAAATACAGGAAAATTGTGCCATACAAATCTTATCTGTAACCTTGTTAATAGGCTGTAAAAATCCATGTCCATATCTCATTTCAAAGTTGGATTAAATTGGTATACAATTTATGTAGGAAAACTGTTATTCTGTCAAAAATGTTGAAAACAAGCCATATTTGCACCCCTCTTTTGAAGTCATAGAGCAGTTGTTTTTTTTATTCCACAGAGAATGTTGACTACTTTTATATTTTAATAGTTTTGTTGAAATTTATAACTGACGCTCTAGCCTTTCCAACCACCTTAATGCAAAGCCACCCTCAAAGACTTACACCGTAAATGTAGATGGCTGCAGTGGTAATGAAATTATTGCAGAGATGTAAACAAATTCATTTCAGCGATCTGTTAAATGTAGGACACACAACAAGAGGCAAGAATTTGTGTTGGATAACATTGTACTATGGAATTTAGATTGTGAAGTTCATAGTGCATTGGCAAACTGTGACCAGGAAAATCAGCAGGACCTGACTCTCTGTCTTCTAAGCGTTCGTATATGGAATCGACAAGGTCTCTGTGCAGTTGAGTATGTGTTTGACATCGATTTAAATTAACACTGGATGTCCTCAAAGCCTATCTGACATTTTGTTAGTCCCAGTTATTAAGGATAATAACAAAAAAACAATCATAATAATAAGTATAGTCAGTTTGCGCAGTCGGCTCTTGCCTCGTAGGTTTCGATATGTGTTGTCTTGTGCAAGATCGAGTCTTTTCTTGAACCTTCGCCATATTAATTTAGCTTCAAAGCTAGCCATTCAACTCACACTGTGTGTTTGTCTCTAAAATGTGTTTAGGTATCATAGAAACCATGGCAGCATGGACATCTTGGTATTTGACCATAGATAAGTAAATTTAGATTTTACAATTACCTTTGTTAGTGTAGTTGCATTTCTAACTTGTCAAAATAAAAGTGATCGTTCCGTTCCTTAGTCGATAGTTCAGAGCAAGCGTATTTTGCTTCGTATCCGAATGATTGGAAACGCTTATTGCTGTCAAGAAGGAGACAGGTTGGTGTTTTCACTGCTGTTAGACCAAAAATAATTCAACCATGTCTTGATGTTTGCATGCATAAAATCCTTGTCGCGAGTCAACGAAAATGCACATCCACTGCTTGTTGTTCCAAAATCTATAGCAACAACCACTTTTGCCTTTTCATAGCTATCCAGCTGAAAGAAGAAAAGAAGAAACATAATTGTTTACATTTTCGATAGTTTACTATTGCGGAAACACATCATATTGACGGTTCTTTGGCGTTCAATATCCACACTAACTTATTATTATTTTATTATTATTATTATTATTATTATTTTTATTATTATTATTATTATTATATTATTATTATTAGTAGTAGTAGTAGTAGTAGTAGTAGTAGTAGTAGTAGTAGTAGTAGAAGAAGTTTTAGTTTTCAAACCATCGTTTATTCACTATATACACAAATGTGTACAAGGACTACAAATTTACAAATATTTACAATATAACTACTAAAAAAAATCAAAACCAGCGTGAGAACAAAAGACGAAATCCCAATGACGAAAGATACTTGGGGTACAGCTATGTGGACAGATGTCAATAATAAGCGAGGGTATAGTTTCGGGATATTTTCAATACTACCTATTGGAGAGAACAGAACTTATGCTGTTAAGGTGTGTATGACCCTCCATCAGACATTTAACTGATCCGAAGACCCGTAAGGAGTACCGTGCCTAGGATTAGAAGTCGACAACGACCAGGAAACAAGGAAATGTCAGTATATATGTGTGCAGGAACAAGACAGTAGTAGTAGTAGTAGTAGTAGTAGTAGTAGTAGTAGTAGTAGTAGTAGTAGTAGTAGTAGTAGTAGTAGTAGTTTTCAAACCATCGTTTATTCACTATTTACACAAAATTGTACAGAGACTAAAAATCAGAAAACGGAAACCGGTTTCCAAAAAAGGAGAAAAGTGAAAGGGAGAAACTGCGAAATACAATGAATTTACAAATATTTACAATATAAGTACAGAAAAATTCAAAAACGGCCTGAGAACAAAAGACGAAATTCCGATGACGAAAGATACTTGAGGTATAGCTACGTAGACAGATATCGATGATAAGCGAGGATATAGTTTCAGGATACAGTTCAACACTACCTATTGGAGAGAACAGAACTTATGATGTTAAGTGTATGTATGACCCTCCATCAGACTTTTAACCGATCCGAAGATCCCGTAAGGAGTACGGTGCCCAGGATTAAAAGTCGACAACGACCAGGAAACAAGGAACTGTCAGTATATATGTGTGCAGGAAAGAGACAGGAACATGAAAGAAAACAAGGTCAAATTAAATCATTAATGACAAGGACTCCCTTATCATTAACTCTACAAAGGGCGTCATTAGTCGTCCAAGTGTTCTTGAAAATGGCAAGTTGATTGTTAAGTTTGTGGTGCAAAAATTCAATGTGAATCCGCGATTTTAGACGAGTTTTAAAAATTTGTAGAGGGTCAGTAGGAAGATTATTCATAAGTCTTTTATTTCTACGACAAAGGTAAATCGACGTTTTCGCGAGAGCATTGATAAAGACAAAGAGACGATTTGCTTGTTTCGAGATAAATTTTCCTGATTTGTGAGGTGGGTTTAAAATTAACCAGTGAATGGGAATGGAAATTCTGTTATCATTTAGCAGAAGTTTTGATAATGTTTTCAATGCAAAGATAAGGTCTCTATTATAATTACACTCGTAAAAAGTATGAAGGAGATCGTCGGGTTTTCCACAAAAAACGCAATTAGAGCTTGTAGTGAACCCCATTTTGAACAAAACTCTCTCCGTGGAGAACGCGCCATGCATGATCCGCCACAGATAATCACCTTCTCTCGATGATAACGGAGGACTATAACAGGCTTTAAAATTTGGAACAATTGAATTTGGAAGATTAAGAATGGAGCGCCAGATAGTATCAGCAGTATTTGGAAGGCGTTCTTTTTGCAGAATATTGACTAAATATTTGTAAATGGCACCCTTTTCGAATTTGTACAAGGGAAAGTTGAGGTCATTAGAAAAATGCAATTCAAATGAATAATGAAAAGGAGCAACATCATTTGAAATTTCACCTCTAAGATAGGAATTAATACTATCTGTCCACTTTACAGGGATTGCTTTGAGAATATCAATGCTTAATTTGGAAAATACTTCTAAATCAGTAAGCCATTTTTTTTCTTTGAAAGTCAATGAGGTCTTTGATTTTGGTAAAACCTGCGTCTATATAACAGCTTTTTTTTCAACCGCTCTTAAGCGGTACTCTATGGAGAATTTCCTTGTTGTAAAAAAGGGGTTCATTAAGAATTTCATGAATATTTGAACTGGTTTTGCGAATTTTGGAAACAGATTGCCAGCATGAAAGCAGATCATTGTGAAATTTTGACGAACAGATGAAAGGAGTGTCAATGTCGACAGCGAGGAGCTCAGTGGAATAAGACAGATTATGGACTTGTTTGAAGTAATAGTCAACAAAGCTGAAAACGGGATGTTTGTTGTCAGAGTAAAGATATCTCTGAATAAATTGCAGTCGGAAAGATTTAATGCGGGATGGTAAGTGGACAAGTCCTTGACCACCTTTATGCACTGGCAAGTATAATTTCTCTGCAGGAATCCAGTGCCTGCCTTGCCAAAAGAAATCCAAGATGAGTGACTGGACGAACGTTATCAAAACGATATAAAAATTTGCTGGTCAATAAGCTGTTGATTATAAGAACTCTACCCCTATACGAAATATTTGGAGCATACCGATTCCAAATTCAAGTTTATGTGAAAGAGAATCGACCAAATCATCATTGCCGAGATAAACGCCGAGACTTTTTAGACCGGTACTGTTCCATTTTACGTTGAGTGGTTCACACCTACGGCCTCGCCAGCAACCTGCCCAAAGACCTTCAGTTTTAGCAAAGTTCGTCTTTGCATTGGACGCTGCATTGTAGATATTCAGCCAATGGCGGAGTTTATTGAAATCCTCGTCTCGGGTAATAAGAAAATCTACATCATCAGCATAGGCGGAAAGATTACAGTGGGCTTTATTAGTGTGAGGAATAGTTAAGCCTTTGATATCACTTTTTGTGCGTATTTTATGAAGCAAGGGTTCAATTGCAATAACATACAGCTGAGCAGACAGAGAACAGCCTTGACGAATACCCCTTCCAAAGGGTACTGGGGAAGTGAGAGTGTTGTTAACACGAATTAGGCTTTGGACATTAGAATACAAAAGAGTGATGTAATTAATGAAATTATGGCCGAACCCAAAGGCTTTTAAAGTATTTAACAAATAACCATGATTAATTCTGTCGAAAGCCTTCTCTTGATCAAGAGCAACGATAGCAAGCGGAATATTATTTGAATTTGCTAAATGAAGACTATCTCTCAGAAAACCGATATTATCATGAATCTGCCGACCAGGAATGCTACAGGTCTGATCTTCGTGAATGATAGAACTAAGAACATTGCGAAGACGAAAAGAGAGTGTTTTGGTCAGAATTTTATAGTCGCTACAAAGAAGACTTACTGGACGCCAATTTTTTAACTTCGTAGAATCACCTGACTTTGGTAAAAGGCAAACAACTGCCCGTCTGCAGGACAATGGCAGTTCACCATCACTGATAGAGTTGAGAAGCACTTCGTACAGATCATTGCCAATGATCGACCAGAAAGTAGTATAGAATTCATTTGGGAGACCATCAATACTAGGGGAACGACCTGTCGGGAGATTTTTAACAGTAAAAGAAATTTCATCAAAAGTAAGAGGGCTATCTAAGAATTCTTTGTCAGTATCTTTAAGTTGTGGTAAATTTTCATGAAGACGTCTTTCAGCATTGTTGTCAGTTGGGTCAGGAGAAAAAAGATTTTGATAGAAAGAACGGGTTAAATTACGAATTTCCTTTTGATCTTCTGTGAGGGAGCCATCCATTTTTTCAAGATGGATAATAGGCTTTCTTTTTCCATTGCGAGATTCAATATTTTTAAAGAAAGTATTCGGTGCATCGACTGTGTTAATAATTTTGTGTTTTGCACGAATGGCAGCTCCTTTCGATTCATGATCGATGATTTCTTTTAGAAGGAGTTTTTTAGTGTTGTAATTCTCAACGAGAGACTGATTTTTATGAAGATTATTTTCAAGCTGAAGAATTTCTTTTTCGAGACTACGTTTCACATGATTCTTTTCAGCTTGTCTGTGGGAGGAATACTGCTGAGTCAACTGTTTGATCTTATTTTTACCAGCATCCCACCATAATTGGATCTTTGTATAATTTGATTTCAGTTGTTGCCATTTTGACCAAAATAACGAGATAAGCTCAATATAATCGTCTTCTTTCAGAACATCAGTGTTCATGTGCCAGACTGGATTGTGATTGTCAGTGTTTCTCTGAGAAATAACCAATTTAACAGCTGAATGATCAGAGAAACAAAGAGAAGAATTTAAAATGGAGCAAGAACGAATACGAGTTGAAAAATGTTTGTTAACATAAATGCGATCAAGTCTAACATGTGTGTTGTTACGAGACCACGTTCAGACTTATATTGATTACGCCAGGCATCAACAAGTTCAAAACGGTGAAAAATCTTGTCAAGAAAGAGAGAAGTGCGAGGATCAGGTTTACTACCAATACGATCGATCTCGTTAACTGTACAATTAAAATCTCCACCAAGGAAAATCGGATCTTCATTAAGAGTAATCAAATGATTTTTAAGAACTTTAAAACACTGGAGGCGATCCGAGCCATTAGCAGGTGCATAAACGTTGATAATGTGGACTTGGTTATCTCTTCAGAGAATCCCGACATCCTCTTACATTTAAAGACAACATCGAAATGCTAGCCATGCTAACTAGAAATAACAGAGAATGACACAACATAAGAGAATACTAATGAATGGGTTTGCCAGTTGCTCTAATATGCTGTTTGATCTTGGAATTTATCTTTTGGACCCTTGCTTTCTGCGCTCCTGACAAGTGTTGGCATCTGCGATAATTATTGAAGGCGCTACTTAGCAATTTGAGATCAGGACAGAATTCTATACATCTAGTGATTATTTTCTTTGAATGAAGAGTGTCTTCAAGGAACTCTTCTATAGCTTGAATTGAAGGCGCTTGTCTATTTCGTTCAGCTGTCTGTGATATGTCTGATAATTCTGACGTCATTGATGTTATTTCATCAATATCATCGTCTTCATTGTGATTTTTTTGATTCGCTAAAATTTGAGCAGGGGTGAGGAAGAGATCTTGAGAGTTGTCCAATGACGAATTGAACAGGGACGAGGGGCCAGGGAGAGACGAATCAGAGAGCTCGACCGAAATGGGTTGATTTGAATCCGTCGAGCTAAGAGAGCCTGTAGCAGGGGAAAAACATGGAGAGGGAGGGAAAGGTGAAGGAGGGGTTAGTACCCTCTCTTCGGCAGATTTACCCGAGGAAGAATGAGCTTTTTCAGACTTGTGGGATTCTGAATCGTGTTGAGTGGCGTTTTGAATGTCATTACTGCTAATTTCCATTTTTTCCATGTTGTCGCTATTTCTTGGCTCTATGCATGTGTCTACGTGTTGTGAGTGAACATTGTCATTATAATTAGTTGAAATCGATACATTGACATCTTGACCATCTTTTTCAGACTGCGTGACATTGATTTCCTTTTCTGGAATGTTGCTGGCATTTTTGTCGGTTGTCGACGTTTCATTCATTTCTGGACTGTCGTTTATCACATCATGATCGTTTGGTTGATCATCGATATTATTGGGCAAGTCATGGTTATCAACAGGTGTAGTTTGGTTATCGGTATTTGTCTGAATTCCTTCCCCTTCCGCATCAATATTTTCAGTAACTTCGTCGCCATTTTCAACGTTTTCATTTATTTCAGTTGTGTCCATTTCATTATCGTCAGTATTTTCATTGCGAGAATCTTGCATTAATAACGGGCACTTACTTTTAATGTGACCCGGCTCATAGCAATTAAAGCACCTAACTTCGTCAAAAGACAAATAAATGCGATAAGTTTTGTTTTCGAAGACAACGTGATAACAGCCGAGTAATTCGGCATCAGTGACCGTAGGTAAAATATACATTTGACGTCTGAAAGATTTAACGTGTTTCAAGTCATCCGATTTAATGCCCAAAGGAATATTTCTCACGCCACCAACAACCTTGCCACATTTACTCAATTCACCGATTAAAACTTCGTTAGGAATGAAAGGGGGAACTCCAGATAAAATTACCTTCGTAGCTGCTTTGACAAGTGGTTCCGGTGTAATCCAACACCCTTCGACTTCAATACCTTCCAAACATACCGCTTCTACCCAGTTTGTCGAGCTCAAAAACACAATCACAGCTCCATTCACACGAGAAGCAGCTAAGACATTTTGCGGGCCAGTAACTTTAGCAATGCCCTTAACATACGATTCAACAGTTACTCCTCTGAGGGACAAACATTTCAACCCATTGCTTCCTTGTCATCCCACTAAACGACTGGCTTGAGGCCGCCATCTTGCCTCGGAGGCCCTGCCAGAGCCAACCGAAACAAGATCCGTCACAATCTACTCAAATCCAAGAAATATGCAACAAATAAAATAACTAACCACTAAATTGAGTCACTTAGTTGAAAAATCCAAGTGTAGAGATGACGGATGTCTTCACAAACGACCAGAAACTGAAGGATAAACCGAGCTCTCCAGAGACACGTCTGCACAGTAGTAGTAGTAGTAGTAGTAGTAGTAGTAGTAGTAGTAGTAGTTTTTCAAATATCTTTATTTCACTAAGGTCCCTTCTTACTAAAACTGTAAATTTAAAGGAAATTTTTACATATCAAGGAACCAAAGGAAAAATAGGAAACAAATAAAAGAAAATCACTACAAAGTGATGGTCGGCAATGAACAGAAAAACGTCATGAATGACAAAAGTGAATGTTAGCAAGAAAGACATATCTTAAACCTATCACATAATAATTCAAAGGTGACACAACCTAGCGATGCACAAAAGCAGGGAAGTTTCTTAACCTTTTCACCACCAAGTCCCTGTATGTATTAGGCCTAAAATACCAAGTCCCTGAGGAATTTTGAGTGAATTGACTGTATCAAGATATGAACATTATACATCATCTGAAAGCTTATAAAATTTTCTTGATATGTATGGGGTCAGTGTCAAGTTTTCTGACAAAATCATTGTATTTTTTGGGTTGAAAAATGCAAAATTTGGTAAAAAAATGCCAAAATGATGACAGAAAATTTAAAACTGTCTACAAATACATGGATCTCAAGTCTGATAGTAAGGAACCATTGGAAAACTCAAGATCCCTGTTATAACATTGTAAAATATAGAAAAAATTAATAAAATATGCAAATAAAAGCCATATTTTAGTAAAATGACACAAAATGAAGACTGACATAATTCTATTTATTCCTTGGGATACAGGTAAGTATCAACACATTTCCTACAGGCCTTTGTATTCAGCCATTCACAATTTATGATTTTCCTGTGTATATTCAATATCAAAATTGCAAATTTTAACTATAAGAGGTCATTTCATGTTTTTGAATTGAATTTTGGGTCAAAAAACCCCAAATTTGGTCAAATTTTGTAAATTTCGTAAATTCAAAGTCAATTATTGCAAAAGTCCTATGACTAGCAAGACCTTTGTGAAATATCATATTTCATAGTTATTTGAAGCAGTAAAATTTGAATTAGTTGACCAAAAATTTACAAATTTGGGTACAAAAACCAAAAATTAGTATTTTTCAAACATGACCATTCTAAGATCAATCTTGTATACAGTAGGGTTCATTGCTATCATGTTGCACAGAGAAGGATGCAGTTCATATTTGTTGCACAACAACAACACCATCATTACACATTTGATTCAGCACAATCTTTTGAAGAATTATTTAAAATATCAAATCACAAATAATGCCTTCGATTTGGGTAAAAAACCAAAATTGGTCAAATTTTGTAAATTTATGATGAAAATTTTGAAAAATCACTTTCATGTCGTAAATTACAAAATATACAACAATGAACACATTTAATTGAATAAAATTCATCAAGAGTTGAGTTCACTGATCAAATATTCTTCATTTAGGTAAAAAAAAATGCTATGGTAAATAAAGTTGATATGTTATAGATTTTTCCCAGCATCCTTTGCAAACGTCAGTGTAAACATATCAGTGCAAGACTCGAGACCATCAGTTCATTGTTGCTTGCACACAATTTTCAGAACATCACACATTTGATGTAGCATCTGGGTTTGCTAAATTATTGAAGATGCAAAAACACAAGCCCAAATTGATTAAGAAAATTGGCAGTAAATTTCTAGTAAAAAATTGTTTTGAAAGATCTCAAAAGTCAGACTTACATAGTACCATCAATTTATCAATATTGATCTGAAAGTCTGAATAAGTTGAGTACCATCAAATTGTTGGTAAATGCTTCCAAGATACTGTAATGCAATTGTTCAATATTAATGTCAGCACATCAATAACATAGCTCAGTCCACTTTTTACAAATAACAACAACATACCTTATAAATTTTGTTCAGTGAACATCTGAGCTTTGATCAGCAATCAAAAAACACAAAATTTAATTTGAATTTGTAAATAAATACTGTAGTAATTTAAATTTATGAATAAAGCATAATTTGAATTTGTAAATAAACTCAAAATGTAAATAAACTTGTAAATACCATGTAAATATGAAATGCTTCATTGTAAATAAATATGTTGTAAATAAAATTAAGAAAATATAAATGTAAATAAAATTTGAAGTAATATAAATATGCTTGCTTGTATTTACATATAAAACTATATATAAATGTAAATGAAGTTTGAGTTAACTAAATCTGAATGGTATTTTATCCTTATACAGGTAAGTTAAAATGATTTTGTTTTCAAATGATTATCACAATGATTGACATTTGTGTGTCAAATGCTGGATTACAATATGGACAGATTTGTGTCATTCAAAATGCATTATCGATGTATCGAAGACACAAAACATTTTACTTTCCTTTCTATTTAGTAGTGCAATCACAGTAGATATTTCACATTTGAAAATGGCAGGATAAATTCACTGCAAGTAGCAACAGAAAATTCATTGGCTAAAATTGCGTTCATCATTTCATTATAGTCACATTCTCACTTTCGTGTACAATAGATGTCAAAGATTTGTTGGTTATGGTTCAGCACAGGATTCACTTTATGTCTGTTGCCCAAACAGAGTTCTTGGCTGCTACATACATCACAGTCTCACAGTTTATCGCCAGTACTCCACCTTTCTGTGGTAATCACGCCAACATGTAGAATTACGTTTTATACAGAGGTAGACATCACAGCTGGTGCACTTGAAGCAAGACTTGACCTTCTTGACTGGCACATCTTTGTATGGCATTCTTGGGTTGCGTTCGCAGAACCACTTGTATTTTTTGTAGCACACAGCACAAAGGTGGTCTGTGCCCTCTCCAACACCTGGCATATGGTGTCTGCTTGCATACGGGTGGGTTTGTCAGCAGTTGCTGGTGTAGCTTGACGACGTGCAGTAAAGTCTCCAATGAGTGCATGTGTGAGATCAAGAATGAATGATCTGAAATCACGTTTACGCTGCCCTTGCCTGGAGTGTGTAGTGAAGTGATCTTCAATTACATAGGCATTGTAGGCAGCCCACACTATGCATTTTCTGACAAGGCGATGATACCATCGATATGTTTTCCGGCTTTTATCCAGGGACGTCATTTTATCATTTGTGTCCACGCCACCCATGTACTGATTATAGTCAACAACACATGGGGGTGCAGGTACTATAATCTCCTCACCTCTTCTGTTGTGACGTATTACATTCTGATCAGCATTTTCAGTGTGGAGGGTTGACAGATAGTAAACAGGCTTTTTGTCTTGCCAAACTGTTGCAAGCAGACCGGTCGTCTCTTCTGTCAGCCAAGTCATTTCACCACGTTGGAGATCTTTAGGGCCCCTCTTTAGCTGACTTGGAAAGCCCTTTCTGTTAGACATCACTGTCCCACAACCATATGTTTGTCGAGACTTGAGAGAATATAACAGGATGGGACTGGTATAGAAACGATCTGTGTATACTGTGTAGCCTTCACCTGCAAGTGGCTCAGTAAGTTGTAAGACAACCCTGGTAGCTAGCCCAACAGTAGGATATGTATTTTCATCACCACCATTTTTACCACAGTACACCTCAAAATTATAGTTGTATCCAGTGACACTGTCTGCCAGCATCCAAACTTTAATTCCGAACTTCACTGGTTTGCTTTTCTCATATTGTTTTATTCCCAGTCTGCCCTTGAAAGGAATCATGCACTCATCAACAGATACTTGTCGATGAGGCTGGTACTCTTCCATGAAACGTCTACGCATGTAGTTCAAAAGAGGACGTACCTTGTACAACTTATCTGGTCGGTGTGGTAGGTCTTCATTACAAAAGTGAAGATACCTGAGCAACTGGGTAAACCGTTGTCTCGGGAAGACTGAAGTTATACCAGGAAAAGTCAGCAAAAAATATGCTCGGCTCGTGTTCCAGAGTTCCTCCACTCGCCCGTAAAAATAAAATTCAATGAACAGAAGCAGCCCCAAAAACGCCCTCAGTTCAGTAACATCTTCGATTGGTTTCCATGGACCTTTGTTGTTTCGCGGATCTCGCATTCTCTTCCGGTCAGCATTGTCATTTGTCCACTTCATAACCCGCAGTAAAAATTCATCGCTCCAAAACAATGAGAAATATTCGAGGGCACTGTCTTTCTCTTCAGTACTTGTAGGTCCCGGTGTCTCAGTGAACGGAAAGTCGTCGATCTCTCGGTCTGCATGTCTCCAGTGCAGATCAGTCGGCAACTCGATGTTCTGGTGGTCAAACCCGAAGAAAACTTCGTCGACATCGGCTTCATTATCAACGAAGAGGTCACGAATTTCATTGGGCAGATCATCGACATTGAGGAAACCGTCGACATTTTCAGCTTCACTGTCTGAATCGTCCGACATTTCAAACTCACCAGCTTGAGCATCGCTATTGTTGTTGTCGCCGTCGGCCATTTTTAAATCACAACGGGCCGTTTCAAAACTGGCGCGAAATGCTCGCCGTTCACAACATTCAAGATGGCGACTCAAAAAATTCTTTCGACTGCGTCATAGCCTATGACGTCACAATCATTTATACCCCTTTACGACAGTTTCACGACGTACCCTGTTCTAAATATGGATGCCAATTTGACCTCAGTGCCTTATATGGCCGCCGGACCGGAAAACCGGGAACCGGTGGTGAAAGGTATGCGTTCCCGGTATACCGGGAATTGGTGGTGAAAGGGTTAAATGTGGAAATGAGTTGACCATCATGATTGTCACAAAGAATATCATCAAAAGCCCAAATAATATTAAAAGAATGTAAATTTTCATTGAGACGATGATACTCGAATTCAAGTCTCAATCTCGAGAAAATCTTGCTTTTAAATATGTCCAAAACACATTTCTTCTTGCTAAATGAATACACAACTTAGCCATTGTTGAAAGGTAAATAAAAAGAATCATTGCACGTCTATGAATAAATACATAGTTTTTAACAGGAGGATTAATGAAAAAAACATGCAATGTTTACAGCTTGCCCAGGTAAAACTAAACAAGACGTTATATTGGAAATAACACATAGAAGCTGTTGAATATTTGGACACTCAAGGAAAGTATGTAAAAGTGAATCAATGTCATTACAGAGAGAACAGTTGGCATCTGAACGGAAACCAGCACGGAACAAAAAGAACTAGTTTGATAGGCTCCGTGCATAATGCGCCATTGTAAATCCCCTTCTTCTTTATGATGGGATCACAATAACATGAAGCAAAGTTGGTTGATGGAATGTGGAATACTCAAAATGTTCCTCCAGATGGTGTCTAATCTGTCTGGTAAACATGCATAATGATGAACCATTATCAAGTACTTGTAAATTGCACCTTTTTCTATTTTACACTGAAAATAATTATGCTCTGTAGAAAGTTGCAGCTGAAAAGAATACACAGTATCTGGTGCATTGTTTGGATTGTTGTTACAAAAATGATTTTCAATGTCGGATTTCAAACGAACAGGAATGGCCTTGTAAATACATTGTAAAGACAAAAATAATACGCTGTGAATTAATCGCAACTCTATTACACGAATCTGAAGAAATTAACCAACGATCTTCCACAGTATTGAAATACAGCTAGTTTTCAATTGGGTTCGAACCCACAACATAAGGCATCAGTCGCCTAGCGAAGAGGCCACAGAGAGAACCGCTCGGCTAAATCTCCACTCCCAAAAAAGAGTAGTTCAATAGCTGGCTAAGTTGTTACATTTTTCTGACTGAGACCGCTCCACACATTGTAGAGTTCATGAAGCACTCACGCACGCATGCTCACTATCACACATCGCACATACAAACTTTATTGAGGCAAGAAACTAATTCATCGCTTTAACTGGGCGAACGATAACCTCGGGGACAATTCTGTCCACCAGCAGAGTTACCAACCCAGGATAGAAAATACAGCTAGTTTTCAATCAGGTTCAAACCCACATCATACGGCATCAGTCGCCTAGCGAAGAGAACCCGCTCGGCTAAATTTCCACTCCCAAAAAAGAGTGGTTCAACTATAGTTGTAACTCTGTGTAACTCTTAACTTTAACAATGAATGATCAGAAAAGGTGAGCGCAGAATGATGAATTGAAGCCACCGTGATGCGAGATCTCATCCACTTGTTGATGTAAATGTTGTCAAGATGGGCCTTTTTGTCATTTCTGTGCCAGGCGTAATTACGGCTGTTTCCATGATAGTGACGGCAACTGTCAACAAGCCTGTACTTGTGTATTAATTATTAAAATAGCGAACTGCACACATGTCAGACTCCTTACAATTGATTCTGTGCAATTCTTCGTTCAGAGTACAATTAAAGTCTCCACCAAGAATAACTACACTCTTAACATCTAAACTTGATAGCAGATCATTCAGCGTGGTAAAACACCACAACCGTTCATTGGAGGCAGTATGTCCGTACACATTAATAATATTGACTAGGCTGCCATCAACATTTGCTTGCACATGAAGTAAATGTCCAGGAATTGGTTCTGATGTACGAATGATATCAATTGTAGAGGAGGGTGAAAACAATATAGCGACGCCTGCACTGTTTGTTGAACCATGTGACAAAATACAACGTCCTCTCCAAATCAAAGGCCATAATTTTTCATCACTGGGTATGCTGTGAGTTTGTTGTAAAAGGTAGCAAGAAGCCAGGTCGGATTGCTCGAGGAAATCAAAAACTTTGAATCATTTCATCGAGTCTCGACACCCACGAAAATTAAGCGTTACACAGGACAGAGCCATGCCTGTAAATAGGATTGAGAGAAGATGCTTCCACATAACGAAAGTGAATTAAATTGAAGACTCAATCGCAGTTGACCTACCAGTAGTTCTGATATAGTCTTTGATTTTACGAACCAGCTTGTAGATGCGAGCTCTCGTTGTGGTGTTACAAGCTGTGAAGAGCGATATCCCAGCAACGTTTTTGCAAGTTCTTTCAAATTTGGATGGAAAACAAAACAATCATGAATAAACTTCTTTGAATGCTTTGTATTTTCCAAGAAGTCTGCAATCGATTGAGTCGATACATCATGGAAAAACGAAGAATCTGAAACGTCCGACAGCACAGATCAATAAATCCTGGTAACTACAATATTGATACACTCAATAAAGAAATCGGGTTGCAGCTGAAAATCAAATTTGAAAAACATCTGCCGACAAGCCAAGTTTATCTAACTTTGGCTAAAGATGTCAAAGTCTATTTTAATGCTACAGGTAACTTCGCCGACCTCGTCGGTTTTTAGATAGACCAGAGGACAACCCCGTGACAGAAAGTACCATGAGTCCAAAGCGAGCGAATTTCTTAACAGTCACTAAATACATAGTTCATTCAGATGTTGTTAATGTGGCTGGAAATTACGTTACAAGCGGCTCGGGTGAATACATACAGGGGAAAACCTCAGACTGTTTACAAATACTTCCCATCCTGGATACAAAACAAATAAGTGAAAAGGTCACCTATGACTTAAAAAACAGCTCAATTTCCATGCCATTGAGAAAGGGCTCAAATTACATGAGTTCAATGCGTATTTGGATAACAGATCAGGACGGAAATATAGTCGATTTCAATAACTGGCCAACTAGCTTTTGTATCAAATTGCTGTAGCTAGTGCCTATGACATTCCGAAGGGATGTAGCATAAACCATCCCACGACCAATACTCCAGCATTGTAAATCACTTCATATTTTTTTTGCTCAGGACTGGGCTGATAATAATCTGAGAATGAACTGCTCTTCAACTATTTTTGCATCTGTATCTCTTAATTCAGCCGAAGCGTGCGTATCTTTAGCCTGATTTTCTCTTTCCCAATCAGCCTGGAGTAATCTTTTTTACTGACCGGACAATGGGTCATTTTCAAATTTTTCTAATGCCTTATCATGTCTTATTTTTTCTTCAATAAGAGCCTCACCATTCCCACTAAGCTTTTGACCGATAATATTTCCTCCTGTGAATGCCGTTGTATTTAATACAGCACCGAGAACTGTCATTCCTATTGCTGCAGCCATGGTTGTATATTATTACAAGGTATTATTTAATATTTCCACTGTATATACGTCAATCATGCCTGACCCAAGTAACTATGGTATAGGTGTAATTTACGGACAAAATCTGGAGCTCAAAGATCTCTGTGATGTTAAAGTTAACAATAATACTAAGATAGCAGGTAATCATAATAAGAAATACCTCCTTCGATACAAGGAGAGGGAAAAACATTTCGTTTTAGCCTCTGCTGCTATTCAAAAACACGAACACGCTGCAAAGTTTTCTGAATGGAAACTGGGTCTGAAGAGTGTGGGAGATGAGACAGCTGAATTAACTTTAACGACGGCCAGCAAACAGATGACATATAATATGACTTTGTTTGTGTACCGTATATTTACTGTCTGTTCTGTGCTGTTTTGTGTCTATGTTTACACTATTGTCTTACAATTTTGACTTAATGTCTTTGTAGTATGGATTAAAATGATTGCAATTATTATACTTCAACATGGTACAGTTTTTATCAAATGTATAAAGTTAGGTACAGCAGACAGGTTTGATGATTTAGTTGGAAACATCGCTATAAAAACAGATTCAAGAACACCTTGCAATATTATCATAACCATAGATAAAGACCAAAAGGATTTAGATATTGTTGCCCACAGTAGTGTAGAAGATAGTATCATTTCATTTGTTAAAAAAAATTCAACTACTTACACTTTGGATATCAGTACCATTTACCTGAAGTGACTCATTTTGTTTGAAGTAATGGTCTTCCGTCATATTTTAAGTTCAGAGGAAATTTCTAAAATTTTATCTATCGAGTGAGTTGAGAATAGTAGATTAAAGTCTATACTAGCTTAGTGGCTCCGAAGGGAGTTGAAGGAATAAAAATTATATCTATATACTTACATCAGCTTGAATATACTAGTCTGATCGTCGACTGACTGATGACACCCTATCGGACCCCTTTATATATACGCCGTAGGGACGTACATGTCTATACATGTCGTGTGTTTATAAATAGCCCTAACGAAACGTGTTGCTACATGATGGCACGGAGTTATTTTTAGATCAACACTTGCACAATAGGCTTATACGCATCAGTGCCCGTTCAAAAGGGTTGCTATGGCTACGCGCACTGATGCATTTGAAGTGTTACAGGGAGGGGAATTTCCTCCCCTCCTGTAGTTATTTTGAATAAAATAGTATAAAAAATTTATCACAAACGACCAATAATTCTTACTACTTATGTTGCCACTACTTGCTTTCCTCATGTCTCACCTGTATTATTGTACTAGTCTTTTCCACGGTATCACAATTGGTTCAAACAGCTGCAACTGGCCTTACAAAGTCGGCCACTGATTTACATTTCACTTGTATTGAGTATATGTTGATGCTCGCATTACATTTAAAATGCAAAATATTTTGATAACATATCATGCCGATTACCGCTTATATTTGATTGATGTAATTAGGGATGTATGAGTGGAAAACTGAGAGTAATGTTATTTTTCTAAACTGTCGATTTTGGGATTCTCCTTTGTAAGTATAATCAAAATGCGGTAAAAATACAGGGTCACTGCACTCGTTTGTGATATACAAGACAATAAATGTTAACATTTATGAGAAAAATGTTGAGTCGGCATTTTTTCACCGATGCATTTTTCTATGGGAGAAATAATTCAATGCCTTTTATCTCAAAATTTAGCATGGTGACCATAAAATTTTATTTGATCAGTATTATTTATATCATTTGACTGAGCTTTGCACATTTCATGAAAATGACGATAGTAGAAGTTGCTTTATCAGCATTTTTCAATGTAATCCTTCAGGAAGAGACAAAATCCTTTGCGTACCACTCGTACATCCTTAAGTGGTACGTTGCCGCCATGAACCTCGGTTCACCTGATACTGAATTTTTAATACGGCACCATGGCAATAAATATGGCATTTAGAACACCTTCCCACACATGATGGCGGGACCTTCCTTCAAGTAGGTGGATGACATGTAATTTTATCGATTGTTATTACCATCCTGACACCAATCTGTCATGCATGAAGCCCATTTCTGATTGGATGGCATGAATGCAGCTGCACTGTGGTGTCGATTCAAAGCAGTACCGAATATTATAATGAGACGAAGAATATCATAATGAAAAGAAAGTCGACGAACAGAATGACGATTACTAATTAATTAGGGTACAACCCAATTCCGTTACAGAATTTGTGAGGAGACACGTAAATGTGACAAAAGCTGACTAGTGGTATGCTTGGAAATACGACCAACTGTTCGTTCACGTTCGTCTTTAGTGAAACATCGCTATTGATACCTACCAGACACTGTACCGTACCATCGTACACGTTTCGTGACATCGACACTGCAGACTGCACTGATGGCCTCACATTACGCTATGTCACGTGACCATTTCGCGGCCAATATGAATTCAGATTTTTGTCAGAGGACCTGTATTTC